>NC_074670.1:48731770-48819270 GCF_029448725.1 Salvelinus fontinalis
GGGCTGGCACGTGTAGAAAGTAGAGGAAGAGAGAGGTGACAAATGTAGAAAGTAGAGGAAGAGAGAGGTGACACGTGTAGAAAGTAGAGGAAGAGAGAGATGGCACGTGTAGAAAGTAGCGGAAGAGAGAGGTTGCACGTGTAGAAAGTAGAGGGAGAGAGAGGTGACACGTATATAAAATAGAGGAAAAGCGAGGTGGCACGTGTAGAAAGTAGCGGAAGAGAGAGGTGGCACGTGTAGAAAGTAGAGGGAGAGAGAGATGACACGTATATAAAATAGAGGAAGAGCGAGGTGGCACGTGTAGAAAGTAGAGGAAGAGAGAGGTGACACGTGTAGAAAGTAGCGGAAGAGAGAGGTGGCACGTGTAGAAAGTAGAGGGAGAGAGAGGTGACACGTATATAAAATAGAGGAAGAGCGAGGTGGCACGTGTAGAAAGTAGCGGAAGAGAGAGGTGACACGTGTAGAAAGTAGCGGAAGAGAGAGGTGGCACGTGTAGAAAGTAGAGGGAGAGAGAGGTGACACGTATATAAAATAGAGGAAGAGCGAGGTGGCACGTGTAGAAAGTAGAGGAAGAGAGAGGTGACACGTGTATAAAATAGAGGAAGAGCGAGGTGGCACGTGTAGAAAGTAGAGGAAGAGAGAGATGGCACGTGTAGAAAGTAGCGGAAGAGAGAGGTGGCACGAGTAGGAAGTAGAGGGAGAGAGAGGTGACACGTGTAGAAAGTAGCGGAAGAGAGAGGTGGCACGTGTACAAAGTAGAGGGAGAGAGAGGTGACAGGTGCATAAAATAGAGGAAGAGCGAGGTGGCACGTGTAGAAAGTAGAGGAAGAGAGAGATGGCACGTGTAGAAAGTAGCGGAAGAGAGAGGTGGCACGTGTAGAAAGTAGAGGAGGAGAGAGTTGACACGTATATAAAATAGAGGAAGAGCGAGGTGGCACGTGTAGAAAATAGCGGAAGAGAGAGGTGGCACGTGTAGAAAGTAGAGGGAGAGAGAGATGACACGTATATAAAATAGAGGAAGAGCGAGGTGGCACGAGTAGACAGTAGAGGAAGAGAGAGGTGACACGTGTAGAAAGTAGAGGGAGAGAGAGATGACACGTATATAAAATAGAGGAAGAGCGAGGTGGCACGAGTAGACAGTAGAGGAAGAGAGAGTTGACACGTGTAGAAAGTAGAGGAAGAGAGAGGTGACGCGTATAGAAAGTAGAGGGAGAGAGAGGTGACAGGTGTATAAAATAGAGGAAGAGCGAGGTGGCACGTGTAGAAAGTAGAGGAAGAGAGAGATGGCACGTGTAGAAAGTAGCGGAAGAGAGAGGTGGCACGTGTAGAAAGTAGAGGAGGAGAGAGTTGACACGTGTAGAAAGTAGAGGTAGAGAGAGGTGGCACGTGTAGAAAGTAGAGGAAGAGAGAGGTGGCACGTGTAGAAAGTAGCGGAAGAGAGAGGTGGCACGTGTAGAAAGTAGAGGAAGAGAGAGGTGGCACGTGTAGAAAGTAGAGGAAGAGAGAGGTGACACGTGTAGAAAGTAGAGGAAGAGAGAGGTGACACGCGTAGAAAGTAGAGGAAGAGAGAGGTGATACGTGTAGAAACTAGAGGTAGAGAGAAGTGGCACGTGTAGAAAGTAGAGGAAGAGAGAGGTGGCACGTGTAGAAAGTAGAGGAAGGGAGAGATGGCACTTGTAGAAAGTAGAGGAAGAGCGAGATGGCACGTGTAGAAAGTAGAGGAAGAGGGGGCTGGCACGTGTAGAAAGTAGAGGAAGAGAGAGATGACATGTGTATAAAGTAGAGGAAGGGAGAGATGGCACGTGTAGAAAGTAGAGGAAGAGCGAGATGGCACGTGTAGAAAGTAGAGGAAGAGGGGGCTGGCACGTGTAGAAAGTAGAGGAAGAGAGAGGTGACAAATGTAGAAAGTAGAGGAAGAGAGAGGTGACACGTGTAGAAAGTAGAGGAAGAGAGAGATGGCATGTGTAGAAAGTAGCGGAAGAGAGAGGTTGCACGTGTAGAAAGTAGAGGGAGAGAGAGGTGACACGTATATAAAATAGAGGAAAAGCGAGGTGGCACGTGTAGAAAGTAGCGGAAGAGAGAGGAGGCACGTGTAGAAAGTAGAGGGAGAGAGAGATGACACGTATATAAAATAGAGGAAGAGCGAGGTGGCACGTGTAGAAAGTAGAGGAAGAGAGAGGTGACACGTGTAGAAAGTAGCGGAAGAGAGAGGTGGCACGTGTAGAATGTAAAGGGAGAGAGAGGTGACACGTGTAGAAAGTAGAGGGAGAGAGAGGTGACACGTATATAAAATAGAGGAAGAGCGAGGTGGCACGTGTAGAAAGTAGAGGAAGAGAGAGGTGACACGTGTATAAAATAGAGGAAGAGCGAGGTGGCACGTGTAGAAAGTAGAGGAAGAGAGAGATGGCACGTGTAGAAAGTAGCGGAAGAGAGAGGTGGCACGAGTAGGAAGTAGAGGGAGAGAGAGGTGACACGTGTAGAAAGTAGCGGAAGAGAGAGGTGGCACGTGTACAAAGTAGAGGGAGAGAGAGGTGACAGGTGTATAAAATAGAGGAAGAGCGAGGTGGCACGTGTAGAAAGTAGAGGAAGAGAGAGATGGCACGTGTAGAAAGTAGCGGAAGAGAGAGGTGGCACGTGTAGAATGTAGAGGAGGAGAGAGTTGACACGTATATAAAATAGAGGAAGAGCGAGGTGGCACGTGTAGAAAGTAGCGGAAGAGAGAGGTGGCACGTGTAGAAAGTAGAGGGAGAGAGAGATGACACGTATATAAAATAGAGGAAGAGCGAGGTGGCACGAGTAGACAGTAGAGGAAGAGAGAGGTGACACGTGTAGAAAGTAGCGGAAGAGAGAGATGGCACGTGTAGAAAGTAGAGGGAGAGAGAGGTGACACGTATATAAAATAGAGGAAGAGCGAGGTGGCACGTGTAGAAAGTAGAGGAAGAGAGAGGTGACACGTGTAGAAAGTAGCGGAAGAGAGAGGTGGCACGTGTAGAAAGTAGAGGGAGAGAGAGGTGACACGTATATAAAATAGAGGAAGAGCAAGGTGGCACGTGTAGAAAGTAGAGGAGGAGAGAAGTGACACGTGTAGAAAGTAGCGGAAGAGAGAGGTGGCACGTGTAGAAAGTAGAGGGAGAGAGAGGTGACACGTGTAGAAAGTAGCGGAAGAGAGAGGTGGCACGTGTAGAAAGTAGAGGGAGAGAGAGGTGACACGTGTATAAAATAGAGGAAGAGCGAGGTGGCACGTGTAGAAAGTAGAGGAAGAGAGAGATGGCACGTGTAGAAAGTAGAGGGAGAGAGGTGACACGTATATAAAATAGAGGAAGAGCGAGATGGCATGTGTAGAAAGTAGAGTAAGAGCAATGTGGCACGTATAGAAAGTAGAGGAAGAGAGAGATGGCACGTGTAGAAAGTAGAGGAAGAGAGAGGTGACACGTGTAGAAAGTAGAGGAAGAGCGAGATGGCATGTGTAGAAAGTAGAGTAAGAGCAATGTGGCACGTATAGAAAGTAGAGGAAGAGAGAGATGGCACGTGTAGAAAGTAGAGGAAGAGAGAGGTGACACGTGTAGAAAGTAGCGGAAGAGAGAGGTGGCACGTGTAGAAAGTAGAGGAAGAGAGAGGTGACACGTGTAGAAAGTAGAGGAAGGGAGAGGTGACACGTGTAGAAAATAGAGGAAGAGCGAGGTGGCACGTGTAGAAAGTAGAGAGGGAGAGGTGACACGTATATAAAATAGAGGAAGAGCGAGGTGGCACGTGTAGAAAGTAGAGGAAGAGAGAGATGGCACGTGTAGAAAATAGAGGAAGAGAGAGATGACACGTATATAAAATAGAGGAAGAGCGAGGTGGCACGTGTATAAAATAGAGGAAGAGAGAGATGGCACGTGTATAAAGTAGAGGAAGAGAGAGATGGCACGTGTAGAAAGTAGAGGAAGAGAGAGATGGCACGTGTAGAAAGTAGAGGAAGAGAGAGGTGGCACGTGTAGAAAGTAGAGGAAGAGAGAGTTGGCACGTGTAGAAAGTAGAGGAAGAGAGAGGTGGCACGTGTAGAAAGTAGAGGAAGAGAGAGGTTGCACGTGTAGAAATTAGCGGAAGAGAGAGTTGGCACGTGTAGAAAGTAGAGGAAGAGAGAGATGGCACGTGTAGAAAGTAGCGGAAGAGAGAGATGGCACGTGTAGAAAGTAGAGGAAGAGAGAGATGGCACGTGTAGAAAGTAGAGGAAGAGAGAGGAGGCACGAGTAGGAAGTAGAGGGAGAGAGAGGTGACACGTGTAGAAAGTAGCGGAAGAGAGAGGTGGCACGTGTACAAAGTAGAGGGAGAGAGAGGTGACAGGTGTATAAAATAGAGGAAGAGCGAGGTGGCACGTGTAGAAAGTAGAGGAAGAGAGAGATGGCACGTGTAGAAAGTAGCGGAAGAGAGAGGTGGCACGTGTAGAAAGTAGAGGAGGAGAGAGTTGACACGTATATAAAATAGAGGAAGAGCGAGGTGGCACGTGTAGAAAATAGCGGAAGAGAGAGGTGGCACGTGTAGAAAGTAGAGGGAGAGAGAGATGACACGTATATAAAATAGAGGAAGAGCGAGGTGGCACGAGTAGACAGTAGAGGAAGAGAGAGGTGACACGTGTAGAAAGTAGAGGGAGAGAGAGATGACACGTATATAAAATAGAGGAAGAGCGAGGTGGCACAAGTAGACAGTAGAGGAAGAGAGAGGTGACACGTGTAGAAAGTAGAGGAAGAGAGAGGTGACGCGTATAGAAAGTAGAGGGAGAGAGAGGTGACAGGTGTATAAAATAGAGGAAGAGCGAGGTGGCACGTGTAGAAAGTAGAGGAAGAGAGAGATGGCACGTGTAGAAAGTAGCGAAAGAGAGAGGTGGCACGTGTAGAAAGTAGAGGAGGAGAGAGTTGACACGTGTAGAAAGTAGAGGTAGAGAGAGGTGGCACGTGTAGAAAGTAGAGGAAGAGAGAGGTGGCACGTGTAGAAAGTAGCGGAAGAGAGAGGTGGCACGTGTAGAAAGTAGAGGAAGAGAGAGGTGGCACGTGTAGAAAGTAGAGGAAGAGAGAGGTGACACGTGTAGAAAGTAGAGGAAGAGAGAGGTGACACGCGTAGAAAGTAGAGGAAGAGAGAGGTGATACGTGTAGAAACTAGAGGTAGAGAGAAGTGGCACGTGTAGAAAGTAGAGGAAGAGAGAGGTGGCACGTGTAGAAAGTAGAGGAAGGGAGAGATGGCACGTGTAGAAAGTAGAGGAAGAGTGAGATGGCACGTGTAGAAAGTAGAGGAAGAGGGGGCTGGCACGTGTAGAAAGTAGAGGAAGAGAGAGATGACATGTGTAGAAAGTAGAGGAAGGGAGAGATGGCACGTGTAGAAAGTAGAGGAAGAGCGAGATGGCACGTGTAGAAAGTAGAGGAAGAGGGGGCTGGCACGTGTAGAAAGTAGAGGAAGAGAGAGGTGACAAATGTAGAAAGTAGAGGAAGAGAGAGGTGACACGTGTAGAAAGTAGAGGAAGAGAGAGATGGCACGTGTAGAAAGTAGCGGAAGAGAGAGGTTGCACGTGTAGAAAGTAGAGGGAGAGAGAGGTGACACGTATATAAAATAGAGGAAAAGCGAGGTGGCACGTGTAGAAAGTAGCGGAAGAGAGAGGTGGCACGTGTAGAAAGTAGAGGGAGAGAGAGATGACACGTATATAAAATAGAGGAAGAGCGAGGTGGCACGTGTAGAAAGTAGAGGAAGAGAGAGGTGACACGTGTAGAAAGTAGCGGAAGAGAGAGGTGGCACGTGTAGAAAGTAAAGGGAGAGAGAGGTGACACGTATATAAAATAGAGGAAGAGCGAGGTGGCACGTGTAGAAAGTAGCGGAAGAGAGAGGTGACACGTGTAGAAAGTAGCGGAAGAGAGAGGTGGCACGTGTAGAAAGTAGAGGGAGAGAGAGGTGACACGTATATAAAATAGAGGAAGAGCGAGGTGGCACGTGTAGAAAGTAGAGGAAGAGAGAGATGGCACGTGTAGAAAGTAGCGGAAGAGAGAGGTGGCACGAGTAGGAAGTAGAGGGAGAGAGAGGTGACACGTGTAGAAAGTAGCGGAAGAGAGAGGTGGCACGTGTACAAAGTAGAGGGAGAGAGAGGTGACAGGTGTATAAAATAGAGGAAGAGCGAGGTGGCACGTGTAGAAAGTAGAGGAAGAGAGAGATGGCACGTGTAGAAAGTAGCGGAAGAGAGAGGTGGCACGTGTAGAAAGTAGAGGAGGAGAGAGTTGACACGTATATCAAATAGAGGAAGAGCGAGGTGGCACGTGTAGAAAGTAGCGGAAGAGAGAGGTGGCACGTGTAGAAAGTAGAGGGAGAGAGAGATGACACGTATATAAAATAGAGGAAGAGCGAGGTGGCACGAGTAGACAGTAGAGGAGGAGAGAGTTGACACGTATATAAAATAGAGGAAGAGCGAGGTGGCACGTGTAGAAAGTAGCGGAAGAGAGAGGTGGCACGTGTAGAAAGTAGAGGGAGAGAGAGGTGACACGTGTAGAAAGTAGAGGAAGAGAGAGGTGACAGGTGTATAAAATAGAGGAAGAGCGAGGTGGCACGTGTAGAAAGTAGAGGAAGAGAGAGATGGCACGTGTAGAAAGTAGCGGAAGAGAGAGGTGGCACGTGTAGAAAGTAGAGGAGGAGAGAGTTGACACGTGTAGAAAGTAGAGGTAGAGAGAGGTGGCACGTGTAGAAAGTAGAGGAAGAGAGAGGTGGCACGTGTAGAAAGTAGCGGAAGAGAGAGGTGGCACGTGTAGAAAGTAGAGGAAGAGAGAGGTGGCACGTGTAGAAAGTAGAGGAAGAGAGAGGTGACACGTGTAGAAAGTAGAGGAAGAGAGAGGTGACACGCGTAGAAAGTAGAGGAAGAGAGAGGTGATACGTGTAGAAACTAGAGGTAGAGAGAAGTGGCACGTGTAGAAAGTAGAGGAAGAGAGAGGTGGCACGTGTAGAAAGTAGAGGAAGGGAGAGATGGCACGTGTAGAAAGTAGAGGAAGAGCGAGATGGCACGTGTAGAAAGTAGAGGAAGAGGGGGCTGGCACGTGTAGAAAGTAGAGGAAGAGAGAGATGACATGTGTAGAAAGTAGAGGAAGGGAGAGATGGCACGTGTAGAAAGTAGAGGAAGAGCGAGATGGCACGTGTAGAAAGTAGAGGAAGAGGGGGCTGGCACGTGTAGAAAGTAGAGGAAGAGAGAGGTGACAAATGTAGAAAGTAGAGGAAGAGAGAGGTGACACGTGTAGAAAGTAGAGGAAGAGAGAGATGGCACGTGTAGAAAGTAGCGGAAGAGAGAGGTTGCACGTGTAGAAAGTAGAGGGAGAGAGAGGTGACACGTATATAAAATAGAGGAAAAGCGAGGTGGCACGTGTAGAAAGTAGCGGAAGAGAGAGGAGGCACGTGTAGAAAGTAGAGGGAGAGAGAGATGACACGTATATAAAATAGAGGAAGAGCGAGGTGGCACGTGTAGAAAGTAGAGGAAGAGAGAGGTGACACGTGTAGAAAGTAGCGGAAGAGAGAGGTGGCACGTGTAGAAAGTAAAGGGAGAGAGAGGTGACACGTATATAAAATAGAGGAAGAGCGAGGTGGCACGTGTAGAAAGTAGCGGAAGAGAGAGGTGGCACGTGTAGAAAGTAGAGGGAGAGAGAGGTGACACGTATATAAAATAGAGGAAGAGCGAGGTGGCACGTGTAGAAAGTAGAGGAAGAGAGAGGTGACACGTGTATAAAATAGAGGAAGAGCGAGGTGGCACGTGTAGAAAGTAGAGGAAGAGAGAGATGGCACGTGTAGAAAGTAGCGGAAGAGAGAGGTGGCACGAGTAGGAAGTAGAGGGAGAGAGAGGTGACACGTGTAGAAAGTAGCGGAAGAGAGAGGTGGCACGTGTTCAAAGTAGAGGGAGAGAGAGGTGACAGGTGTATAAAATAGAGGAAGAGCGAGGTGGCACGTGTAGAAAGTAGAGGGAGAGAGAGGTGACACGTGTAGAAAGTAGCGGAAGAGAGAGGTGGCACGTGTACAAAGTAGAGGGAGAGAGAGGTGACAGGTGTATAAAATAGAGGAAGAGCGAGGTGGCACGTGTAGAAAGTAGCGGAAGAGAGAGGTGGCACGTGTAGAAAGTAGAGGGAGAGAGAGATGACACGTATATAAAATAGAGGAAGAGCGAGATGGCACGAGTAGAAAGTAGAGGAAGAGAGAGGTGACACGTGTAGAAAGTAGCGGAAGAGAGAGATGGCACGTGTAGAAAGTAGAGGGAGAGAGAGGTGACACGTATATAAAATAGAGGAAGAGCGAGGTGGCACGTGTAGAAAGTAGAGGAAGAGAGAGGTGACACGTGTAGAAAGTAGCGGAAGAGAGAGGTGACACGTATATAAAATAGAGGAAGAGCAAGGTGGCACGTGTAGAAAGTAGAGGAGGAGAGAAGTGACACGTGTAGAAAGTAGCGGAAGAGAGAGGTGGCACGTGTAGAAAGTAGAGGGAGAGAGAGGTGACACGTGTAGAAAGTAGCGGAAGAGAGAGGTGGCACGTGTAGAAAGTAGAGGGAGAGAGAGGTGACACGTGTATAAAATAGAGGAAGAGCGAGGTGGCACGTGTAGAAAGTAGAGGAAGAGAGAGATGGCACGTGTAGAAAGTAGAGGGAGAGAGGTGACACGTATATAAAATAGAGGAAGAGCGAGATGGCATGTGTAGAAAGTAGAGTAAGAGCAATGTGGCACGTATAGAAAGTAGAGGAAGAGAGAGATGGCACGTGTAGAAAGTAGAGGAAGAGAGAGGTGACACGTGTATAAAGTAGAGGAAGAGCGAGATGGCATGTGTAGAAAGTAGAGTAAGAGCAATGTGGCACGTATAGAAAGTAGAGGAAGAGAGAGATGGCACGTGTAGAAAGTAGAGGAAGAGAGAGGTGACACGTGTAGAAAGTAGCGGAAGAGAGAGGTGGCACGTGTAGAAAGTAGAGGAAGAGAGAGGTGACACGTGTAGAAAGTAGAGGAAGGGAGAGGTGACACGTGTAGAAAATAGAGGAAGAGCGAGGTGGCACGTGTAGAAAGTAGAGGGAGAGAGGTGACACGTATATAAAATAGAGGAAGAGCGAGGTGGCACGTGTAGAAAGTAGAGGAAGAGAGAGATGGCACGTGTAGAAAATAGAGGAAGAGAGAGGTGACACGTGTATAAAATAGAGGAAGAGCGAGGTGGCACGTGTATAAAATAGAGGAAGAGAGAGGAGGCACGTGTAGAAAATAGAGGAAGAGAGAGGTGACACGTGTATAAAATAGAGGAAGAGAGAGATGGCACGTGTATAAAGTAGAGGAAGAGAGAGATGGCACGTGTAGAAAGTAGAGGAAGAGAGAGATGGCACGTGTAGAAAGTAGAGGAAGAGAGAGGTGGCACGTGTAGAAAGTAGAGGAAGAGAGAGTTGGCACGTGTAGAAAGTAGAGGAAGAGAGAGGTTGCACGTGTAGAAAGTAGCGGAAGAGAGAGGTGGCACGTGTAGAAAGTAGAGGAAGAGAGAGATGGCACGTGTAGAAAGTAGCGGAAGAGAGAGATGGCACGTGTAGAAAGTAGAGGAAGAGAGAGATGGCACGTGTAGAAAGTAGAGGAAGAGAGAGGAGGCACGAGTAGGAAGTAGAGGGAGAGAGAGGTGACACGTGTAGAAAGTAGCGGAAGAGAGAGGTGGCACGTGTACAAAGTAGAGGGAGAGAGAGGTGACAGGTGTATAAAATAGAGGAAGAGCGAGGTGGCACGTGTAGAAAGTAGAGGGAGAGAGAGGTGACACGTGTAGAAAGTAGCGGAAGAGAGAGGTGGCACGTGTAGAAAGTAGAGGGAGAGAGAGGTGACACGTGTATAAAATAGAGGAAGAGCGAGGTGGCACGTGTAGAAAGTAGAGGAAGAGAGAGATGGCACGTGTAGAAAGTAGAGGGAGAGAGGTGACACGTATATAAAATAGAGGAAGAGCGAGATGGCATGTGTAGAAAGTAGAGTAAGAGCAATGTGGCACGTATAGAAAGTAGAGGAAGAGAGAGATGGCACGTGTAGAAAGTAGAGGAAGAGAGAGGTGACACGTGTAGAAAGTAGAGGAAGAGCGAGATGGCATGTGTAGAAAGTAGAGTAAGAGCAATGTGGCACGTATAGAAAGTAGAGGAAGAGAGAGATGGCACGTGTAGAAAGTAGAGGAAGAGAGAGGTGACACGTGTAGAAAGTAGCGGAAGAGAGAGGTGGCACGTGTAGAAAGTAGAGGAAGAGAGAGGTGACACGTGTAGAAAGTAGAGGAAGGGAGAGGTGACACGTGTAGAAAATAGAGGAAGAGCGAGGTGGCACGTGTAGAAAGTAGAGGGAGAGAGGTGACACGTATATAAAATAGAGGAAGAGCGAGGTGGCACGTGTAGAAAGTAGAGGAAGAGAGAGATGGCACGTGTAGAAAATAGAGGAAGAGAGAGATGACACGTATATAAAATAGAGGAAGAGCGAGGTGGCACGTGTATAAAATAGAGGAAGAGAGAGATGGCACGTGTATAAAGTAGAGGAAGAGAGAGATGGCACGTGTAGAAAGTAGAGGAAGAGAGAGATGGCACGTGTAGAAAGTAGAGGAAGAGAGAGGTGGCACGTGTAGAAAGTAGAGGAAGAGAGAGTTGGCACGTGTAGAAAGTAGAGGAAGAGAGAGGTGGCACGTGTAGAAAGTAGAGGAAGAGAGAGGTTGCACGTGTAGAAATTAGCGGAAGAGAGAGTTGGCACGTGTAGAAAGTAGAGGAAGAGAGAGATGGCACGTGTAGAAAGTAGCGGAAGAGAGAGATGGCACGTGTAGAAAGTAGAGGAAGAGAGAGATGGCACGTGTAGAAAGTAGAGGAAGAGAGAGGAGGCACGAGTAGGAAGTAGAGGGAGAGAGAGGTGACACGTGTAGAAAGTAGCGGAAGAGAGAGGTGGCACGTGTACAAAGTAGAGGGAGAGAGAGGTGACAGGTGTATAAAATAGAGGAAGAGCGAGGTGGCACGTGTAGAAAGTAGAGGAAGAGAGAGATGGCACGTGTAGAAAGTAGCGGAAGAGAGAGGTGGCACGTGTAGAAAGTAGAGGAGGAGAGAGTTGACACGTATATAAAATAGAGGAAGAGCGAGGTGGCACGTGTAGAAAATAGCGGAAGAGAGAGGTGGCACGTGTAGAAAGTAGAGGGAGAGAGAGATGACACGTATATAAAATAGAGGAAGAGCGAGGTGGCACGAGTAGACAGTAGAGGAAGAGAGAGGTGACACGTGTAGAAAGTAGAGGGAGAGAGAGATGACACGTATATAAAATAGAGGAAGAGCGAGGTGGCACAAGTAGACAGTAGAGGAAGAGAGAGGTGACACGTGTAGAAAGTAGAGGAAGAGAGAGGTGACGCGTATAGAAAGTAGAGGGAGAGAGAGGTGACAGGTGTATAAAATAGAGGAAGAGCGAGGTGGCACGTGTAGAAAGTAGAGGAAGAGAGAGATGGCACGTGTAGAAAGTAGCGAAAGAGAGAGGTGGCACGTGTAGAAAGTAGAGGAGGAGAGAGTTGACACGTGTAGAAAGTAGAGGTAGAGAGAGGTGGCACGTGTAGAAAGTAGAGGAAGAGAGAGGTGGCACGTGTAGAAAGTAGCGGAAGAGAGAGGTGGCACGTGTAGAAAGTAGAGGAAGAGAGAGGTGGCACGTGTAGAAAGTAGAGGAAGAGAGAGGTGACACGTGTAGAAAGTAGAGGAAGAGAGAGGTGACACGCGTAGAAAGTAGAGGAAGAGAGAGGTGATACGTGTAGAAACTAGAGGTAGAGAGAAGTGGCACGTGTAGAAAGTAGAGGAAGAGAGAGGTGGCACGTGTAGAAAGTAGAGGAAGGGAGAGATGGCACGTGTAGAAAGTAGAGGAAGAGTGAGATGGCACGTGTAGAAAGTAGAGGAAGAGGGGGCTGGCACGTGTAGAAAGTAGAGGAAGAGAGAGATGACATGTGTAGAAAGTAGAGGAAGGGAGAGATGGCACGTGTAGAAAGTAGAGGAAGAGCGAGATGGCACGTGTAGAAAGTAGAGGAAGAGGGGGCTGGCACGTGTAGAAAGTAGAGGAAGAGAGAGGTGACAAATGTAGAAAGTAGAGGAAGAGAGAGGTGACACGTGTAGAAAGTAGAGGAAGAGAGAGATGGCACGTGTAGAAAGTAGCGGAAGAGAGAGGTTGCACGTGTAGAAAGTAGAGGGAGAGAGAGGTGACACGTATATAAAATAGAGGAAAAGCGAGGTGGCACGTGTAGAAAGTAGCGGAAGAGAGAGGTGGCACGTGTAGAAAGTAGAGGGAGAGAGAGATGACACGTATATAAAATAGAGGAAGAGCGAGGTGGCACGTGTAGAAAGTAGAGGAAGAGAGAGGTGACACGTGTAGAAAGTAGCGGAAGAGAGAGGTGGCACGTGTAGAAAGTAAAGGGAGAGAGAGGTGACACGTATATAAAATAGAGGAAGAGCGAGGTGGCACGTGTAGAAAGTAGCGGAAGAGAGAGGTGACACGTGTAGAAAGTAGCGGAAGAGAGAGGTGGCACGTGTAGAAAGTAGAGGGAGAGAGAGGTGACACGTATATAAAATAGAGGAAGAGCGAGGTGGCACGTGTAGAAAGTAGAGGAAGAGAGAGATGGCACGTGTAGAAAGTAGCGGAAGAGAGAGGTGGCACGAGTAGGAAGTAGAGGGAGAGAGAGGTGACACGTGTAGAAAGTAGCGGAAGAGAGAGGTGGCACGTGTACAAAGTAGAGGGAGAGAGAGGTGACAGGTGTATAAAATAGAGGAAGAGCGAGGTGGCACGTGTAGAAAGTAGAGGAAGAGAGAGATGGCACGTGTAGAAAGTAGCGGAAGAGAGAGGTGGCACGTGTAGAAAGTAGAGGAGGAGAGAGTTGACACGTATATCAAATAGAGGAAGAGCGAGGTGGCACGTGTAGAAAGTAGCGGAAGAGAGAGGTGGCACGTGTAGAAAGTAGAGGGAGAGAGAGATGACACGTATATAAAATAGAGGAAGAGCGAGGTGGCACGAGTAGACAGTAGAGGAGGAGAGAGTTGACACGTATATAAAATAGAGGAAGAGCGAGGTGGCACGTGTAGAAAGTAGCGGAAGAGAGAGGTGGCACGTGTAGAAAGTAGAGGGAGAGAGAGGTGACACGTGTAGAAAGTAGAGGAAGAGAGAGGTGACAGGTGTATAAAATAGAGGAAGAGCGAGGTGGCACGTGTAGAAAGTAGAGGAAGAGAGAGATGGCACGTGTAGAAAGTAGCGGAAGAGAGAGGTGGCACGTGTAGAAAGTAGAGGAGGAGAGAGTTGACACGTGTAGAAAGTAGAGGTAGAGAGAGGTGGCACGTGTAGAAAGTAGAGGAAGAGAGAGGTGGCACGTGTAGAAAGTAGCGGAAGAGAGAGGTGGCACGTGTAGAAAGTAGAGGAAGAGAGAGGTGGCACGTGTAGAAAGTAGAGGAAGAGAGAGGTGACACGTGTAGAAAGTAGAGGAAGAGAGAGGTGACACGCGTAGAAAGTAGAGGAAGAGAGAGGTGATACGTGTAGAAACTAGAGGTAGAGAGAAGTGGCACGTGTAGAAAGTAGAGGAAGAGAGAGGTGGCACGTGTAGAAAGTAGAGGAAGGGAGAGATGGCACGTGTAGAAAGTAGAGGAAGAGCGAGATGGCACGTGTAGAAAGTAGAGGAAGAGGGGGCTGGCACGTGTAGAAAGTAGAGGAAGAGAGAGATGACATGTGTAGAAAGTAGAGGAAGGGAGAGATGGCACGTGTAGAAAGTAGAGGAAGAGCGAGATGGCACGTGTAGAAAGTAGAGGAAGAGGGGGCTGGCACGTGTAGAAAGTAGAGGAAGAGAGAGGTGACAAATGTAGAAAGTAGAGGAAGAGAGAGGTGACACGTGTAGAAAGTAGAGGAAGAGAGAGATGGCACGTGTAGAAAGTAGCGGAAGAGAGAGGTTGCACGTGTAGAAAGTAGAGGGAGAGAGAGGTGACACGTATATAAAATAGAGGAAAAGCGAGGTGGCACGTGTAGAAAGTAGCGGAAGAGAGAGGAGGCACGTGTAGAAAGTAGAGGGAGAGAGAGATGACACGTATATAAAATAGAGGAAGAGCGAGGTGGCACGTGTAGAAAGTAGAGGAAGAGAGAGGTGACACGTGTAGAAAGTAGCGGAAGAGAGAGGTGGCACGTGTAGAAAGTAAAGGGAGAGAGAGGTGACACGTATATAAAATAGAGGAAGAGCGAGGTGGCACGTGTAGAAAGTAGCGGAAGAGAGAGGTGGCACGTGTAGAAAGTAGAGGGAGAGAGAGGTGACACGTATATAAAATAGAGGAAGAGCGAGGTGGCACGTGTAGAAAGTAGAGGAAGAGAGAGGTGACACGTGTATAAAATAGAGGAAGAGCGAGGTGGCACGTGTAGAAAGTAGAGGAAGAGAGAGATGGCACGTGTAGAAAGTAGCGGAAGAGAGAGGTGGCACGAGTAGGAAGTAGAGGGAGAGAGAGGTGACACGTGTAGAAAGTAGCGGAAGAGAGAGGTGGCACGTGTTCAAAGTAGAGGGAGAGAGAGGTGACAGGTGTATAAAATAGAGGAAGAGCGAGGTGGCACGTGTAGAAAGTAGAGGGAGAGAGAGGTGACACGTGTAGAAAGTAGCGGAAGAGAGAGGTGGCACGTGTACAAAGTAGAGGGAGAGAGAGGTGACAGGTGTATAAAATAGAGGAAGAGCGAGGTGGCACGTGTAGAAAGTAGCGGAAGAGAGAGGTGGCACGTGTAGAAAGTAGAGGGAGAGAGAGATGACACGTATATAAAATAGAGGAAGAGCGAGATGGCACGAGTAGAAAGTAGAGGAAGAGAGAGGTGACACGTGTAGAAAGTAGCGGAAGAGAGAGATGGCACGTGTAGAAAGTAGAGGGAGAGAGAGGTGACACGTATATAAAATAGAGGAAGAGCGAGGTGGCACGTGTAGAAAGTAGAGGAAGAGAGAGGTGACACGTGTAGAAAGTAGCGGAAGAGAGAGGTGACACGTATATAAAATAGAGGAAGAGCAAGGTGGCACGTGTAGAAAGTAGAGGAGGAGAGAAGTGACACGTGTAGAAAGTAGCGGAAGAGAGAGGTGGCACGTGTAGAAAGTAGAGGGAGAGAGAGGTGACACGTGTAGAAAGTAGCGGAAGAGAGAGGTGGCACGTGTAGAAAGTAGAGGGAGAGAGAGGTGACACGTGTATAAAATAGAGGAAGAGCGAGGTGGCACGTGTAGAAAGTAGAGGAAGAGAGAGATGGCACGTGTAGAAAGTAGAGGGAGAGAGGTGACACGTATATAAAATAGAGGAAGAGCGAGATGGCATGTGTAGAAAGTAGAGTAAGAGCAATGTGGCACGTATAGAAAGTAGAGGAAGAGAGAGATGGCACGTGTAGAAAGTAGAGGAAGAGAGAGGTGACACGTGTATAAAGTAGAGGAAGAGCGAGATGGCATGTGTAGAAAGTAGAGTAAGAGCAATGTGGCACGTATAGAAAGTAGAGGAAGAGAGAGATGGCACGTGTAGAAAGTAGAGGAAGAGAGAGGTGACACGTGTAGAAAGTAGCGGAAGAGAGAGGTGGCACGTGTAGAAAGTAGAGGAAGAGAGAGGTGACACGTGTAGAAAGTAGAGGAAGGGAGAGGTGACACGTGTAGAAAATAGAGGAAGAGCGAGGTGGCACGTGTAGAAAGTAGAGGGAGAGAGGTGACACGTATATAAAATAGAGGAAGAGCGAGGTGGCACGTGTAGAAAGTAGAGGAAGAGAGAGATGGCACGTGTAGAAAATAGAGGAAGAGAGAGGTGACACGTGTATAAAATAGAGGAAGAGCGAGGTGGCACGTGTATAAAATAGAGGAAGAGAGAGGAGGCACGTGTAGAAAATAGAGGAAGAGAGAGGTGACACGTGTATAAAATAGAGGAAGAGAGAGATGGCACGTGTATAAAGTAGAGGAAGAGAGAGATGGCACGTGTAGAAAGTAGAGGAAGAGAGAGATGGCACGTGTAGAAAGTAGAGGAAGAGAGAGGTGGCACGTGTAGAAAGTAGAGGAAGAGAGAGTTGGCACGTGTAGAAAGTAGAGGAAGAGAGAGGTTGCACGTGTAGAAAGTAGCGGAAGAGAGAGGTGGCACGTGTAGAAAGTAGAGGAAGAGAGAGATGGCACGTGTAGAAAGTAGCGGAAGAGAGAGATGGCACGTGTAGAAAGTAGAGGAAGAGAGAGATGGCACGTGTAGAAAGTAGAGGAAGAGAGAGGAGGCACGAGTAGGAAGTAGAGGGAGAGAGAGGTGACACGTGTAGAAAGTAGCGGAAGAGAGAGGTGGCACGTGTACAAAGTAGAGGGAGAGAGAGGTGACAGGTGTATAAAATAGAGGAAGAGCGAGGTGGCACGTGTAGAAAGTAGAGGAAGAGAGAGATGGCACGTGTAGAAAGTAGCGGAAGAGAGAGGTGGCACGTGTAGAAAGTAGAGGAGGAGAGAGTTGACACGTATATAAAATAGAGGAAGAGCGAGGTGGCACGTGTAGAAAATAGCGGAAGAGAGAGGTGGCACGTGTAGAAAGTAGAGGGAGAGAGAGATGACACGTATATAAAATAGAGGAAGAGCGAGGTGGCACGAGTAGACAGTAGAGGAAGAGAGAGGTGACACGTGTAGAAAGTAGAGGGAGAGAGAGATGACACGTATATAAAATAGAGGAAGAGCGAGGTGGCACGAGTAGACAGTAGAGGAAGAGAGAGGTGACACGTGTAGAAAGTAGAGGAAGAGCGAGGTGGCACGTGTATAAAATAGAGGAAGAGAGAGGAGGCACGTGTAGAAAATAGAGGAAGAGAGAGGTGACACGTGTATAAAATAGAGGAAGAGAGAGATGGCACGTGTATAAAGTAGAGGAAGAGAGAGATGGCACGTGTAGAAAGTAGAGGAAGAGAGAGGTGGCACGTGTAGAAAGTAGAGGAAGAGAGAGGTGGCACGTGTAGAAAGTAGAGGAAGAGAGAGTTGGCACGTGTAGAAAGTAGAGGAAGAGAGAGGTTGCACGTGTAGAAAGTAGCGGAAGAGAGAGGTGGCACGTGTATAAAGTAGCGGAAGAGAGAGATGGCACGTGTATAAAGTAGCGGAAGAGAGAGGAGACACGTGTAGAAAGTAGCGGAAGAGAGAGGAGGCACGTGTAGAAAGTAGAGGAAGAGAGAGGAGGCACGTGTAGAAAGTAGAGGGAGAGAGAGGTGGCACGTGTAGAAAGTAGAGGAAGAGAGAGGAGACACGTGTAGAAAGTAGCGGAAGAGAGAGGAGGCACGTGTAGAAAGTAGCGGAAGAGAGAGGAGGCACGTGTAGAAAGTAGAGGAAGAGAGAGGTGGCACGTGTATAAAGTAGCGGAAGAGAGAGGTTGCACGTGTATAAAGTAGCGGAAGAGAGAGGTGACACGTGTAGAAAGTAGCGGAAGAGAGAGGAGGCACGTGTAGAAAGTAGAGGAAGAGAGAGGTTGCACGTGTAGAAAGTAGCGGAAGAGAGAGGAGGCACGTGTAGAAAGTAGCGGAAGAGAGAGATGGCACGTGTATAAAGTAGCGGAAGAGAGAGATGGCACGTGTAGAGAGTAGAGGAAGAGAGAGGTTACACGTGTAGAAAGTAGAGGAAGAGAGAGATGGCACGTGTAGAAAGTAGAGGAAGAGAGAGGTGGCACGTGTATAAAGTAGAGGAAGAGAGAGATGGCGTTGGTGGGATTTAAAGAGGCAGTTGGGTAAAACAATGGTAGAAGAGGACAGGAGGAGAGTGGAAAAGGAGGGAAGACGGCGGGGCCGATGCTGACAGTGACAGAGAGGGCTGGAACGGATTGAGGGAGTGTGAAAGAGAAAAACAGGCAGGCGGTGGTCTATATTTACAGTGACACACTCCTCCGAGGGTAAGTGTTATATTTGCCGCTGAGAAAAAGTAATATCATACATAATATACAGTAGAAGCTGTTTCCCCAGTGATTCTGGGAGAAAGTGAGAGGAACGGAGAGAGTATGTGCAGGAAGTGGAGGGTGTGAATAAAAGTTGTTTAAGTACAGGCAGGTTCAAGTGGAAGGAGATGTGCTACTGACATACAGGATTCCTCCATCAAATTCAACGGTCAAATAGGTCAACTAACCAGACAGAAGACAACTTTCAATCACCAGTCTCAATTATGGGTGTTTCAGAAAGAGAGAAGCTTTTCCATCTACACACATGCACATTCCCACACAGACACAGACACAGACAGAGAGACACGCTGTGTGTGCTGTGCGTCTCTCAGTGGGAGGGGCTCTGCTTAGTGAGAACAGGATGAGTGACAGGGCCTCCAGCTATCATTATGGGATGCAGAATAGTGATAGCATTGGCCTTGGGGGGCTGTGGTAACAGAATTTAGACGGAGAAGAGTGGAATAATTGTTGTGTTCTGATAACCAAACAGAATAACGATGAGTTATGGACCACTCTGTCTCACCTTGGTATTTCCAACGATTTGTCCTTTCTGGTAATTGTTGTCTGTGTGTGTGTGTGTGTGTTTTGTGTGTGTGCGTGCATGTGTGCATGTGTACCTGCCTGTATGCATACCTGCCTGCCTACTGGCCAGCATGCTTGTCTGCATGTCTGACTGCTTGCCTGCTTTCTTGTCTGCTAGCCTGTCTATCTGCCTACCGGCCTGTCTGCCTACCAGCCTGTCTGCCTGCCTGCTTGCATGGGCATCTGCATGCACGTCCCTGCGTGTAGTGTGCCATTACCAGGGACAACGGTGGCGTTAACAATCTGACTCTGTCACACACGGCTCTGTGGAACATGCATCACGGAATAAACAAAATAACAGAATAATGAGAATGTTCTGACAAAAGCGCGTGCCAATCCCGGGGTGGAGGAAAGAGTGCATATGCATCATTCATTCCTCTTACTATCGTGGCTGAATATTAACAAGTCCCAACCTGAAGAGACCGAGACGGGGTATGGGAGCGCTGGAGGAGAGGATGAAAGGAGAAGAGAACGAGAGGGAAAGGCTCTCTACCTGTTGCAAATAACGGTGCTAGAGCGGAAGAGATAGAGAGGGAATGAAATAGAAGCATAGAGGGAGAAGAGCGGTAGAGAGAAGCAGGGTAAAGTATAGCTATCTGGAGCCCTCTCCTCAGTCTCGACAAAACGTTTCTGGGTGACACACCCAAAGCCATTGTGATGAGTCCTGCGGTGTGTTGTAGCACTGGAAGCCCAATCCCTATGGCTAACTGTGTAATGAATGGAGAATCCCATCAGTCCACATGTGAACGGTAATCACCCTTACATTACACCATAATACTGTGCCTCTCAAACTGAGGCAAACAAGGCTGCTACAGCTAATCCACATTCATAATGTATCCCATGCCAAAACACACACACACACAAGTACACGCACGTGTGTGCACACCGACACACACACGCACGCACAGCATGCCAAAACGGCATGTAGCCTAGCAGCTAAGAGCATCGGGCCAGTAACCGAAAAGGTCGCTGGTTCAAATCCCTGAGCCGACTAGGTCCACCATCTGCCGGCGTGCCCTTGAGCAAGGCACTTAACCCTAATTACTCCTGTAAGTCTCTCTGGAGAAGCGTGTCTGCTAAATGACTGAAATATAAAACGCTGTAGGGAAGACCATCTCATAAAACACCAGCACCGTCCAACATCATTAGCGCAGAACACGCATCACACAGAGACACACGTGCATTCACACACACAGAGACACACGTGCATTCACACACACAGAGACACACGTGCATTCACACACACAGAGACACACGTGCATTCACACACACACACACACACACACACAACACACACACACACGCACACACACGCACACACACGCACACACACACACCAGATAAAAGAAGCATATCAAGCCCAGCTGTAGCCATTGATGCTAATCATGTCTATTTACGTCAGTGTTAACGTTGCTCGCTAGCAGTCATTAGCACACAGCAGCTCTCCAACAGTAGCTATGGGCGTCGATCATGAATATGATAGATGGACCCAAAGAAGCAGCTGCTCTATCAAGCATTATACAACTGTAGTATACATGGTGTAGTATTGATGAGGGGTTGTATAATGGCTTAGTGGTTACTAATGTGGACCTGAGGTTAAGTGCTTTTCCTGCAGAGAGAAACTAACTCTGGCTCCAAGTCCATAATTACTCATTTCGCCAGCTGATGAATGGAATCCGGAGAGTCTATGGTACTTAGAAACGGAGAAAAAGAAAGGCTTTCTCATAAAACCACATAATCACAGTGTTTAAGAGGATGTACACGACTGTTCAAAAGTTTGGGGGCACTAAGAAATGTTCTTGTTATTGAAAGAAAAGCACTTTTTTGGTCCATTCAAATAATATCAAATTGATCAGAAATACAGTGGAGACATTGTTAATGTTGTAAATGACTATTGTAGCTGGAAACAGCAGATTTTTTAATGGAATATCTACATAGGCGTACAGAGGCCCATTATCAGCAACCACCACTCCTGTGTTCCAATGGCACGTTGTGTTAGCTAATCCAAGTTTAAAATTTTAAAAGACTAACTGATCATTAGAAAACCCTTTTGCAAATATGTTAGCACAGCTGAAAACTGTTGTTCTGACTAAAGAAGCAATATAACTGGCCTTCTTTAGACTAGTTGAGTATCTGGAGCATCAGCATTTGTGGGTTTGATTACAGGCTCAAAATGGCCAGAAACAACGGATTTTCTTCTGAAACATCATCAGTCTATTCTTGTTCTGAGAAAAGGCTATTCCATGTGAGAAATTGCCAAGAAACTGAAGATCTCGTACACCCGTCTCAACGTCAACAGTGAAGAGGCAACTCCAGGATGCTGGCCTTCTAGGCAGAGTTGCAGAGAAAAAGCCATATCTAAGAATGGCCAATAAAAAGAAAGTTTAAGATGGGCAAAAGAGCACAGACACTGGATAGAGGAACTCTGCCTAGAAGGCCAGCATCCCGAAGTCGCCTCTTCACTGTTGACGTTGAGACTGGTGTTTTGCTGGTACTATTTAATGAAGCTGCCACTTGAGGACTTGTGAGGCGTCTGTTTCTCAAACTAGACACTCTAATGTACTTGACCTCTTGCTCAGTTGCGCACCGGGGCCTCCCACTCCTCTTTCTATTTTGGTTAGATCCAGTTTGCGCTGTTCTGTGAATGGAGTAGTACACAGCGTTGTACGAGATCTTCAGTTTCTTGGAAATTTCTCGCATGGAACAGCCTTCATTAAACAGAACGAGTTTCAGAAGAAAGTACTTTGTTTCTGGCCATTTTGAGCCTGTAATCAAACCCACAAATGCTGATGCTCCAGTTACTCAACTAGTCTAAAGGCCAGTTTTTATTGCTTCTTTAATCAGAACAACAGTCTTCAGCTGTGCTAACATAATTGCAAAAGGGTTTTCTAATGATAAATTAGCCTTTTAAAATTATGAACTTGGATTAGCTAACAACGTGCCATTGGAACACAGGAGTGATGGTTGCTGATAATGGGTCTCTGTAGGCCTATGTTGATATTCCATTTAAAAAATATGCCGTTTAAAGCTACAATAGTCATTTACACCATTAACAATGTCTACACTGTATTTCTGATCAATTTAATGTTATTTCAATGGACAAAATATGTGCTTTTCTTTAAAAAATAAGGACATTTTTAAGTGACCCCAAACTTTTGAACGGTAGGGTAAAGGATTGTTCTCACTCCACTACAGTCATGGAAGTCGGAAGCAAGAAGGGTGGGTGTGTGTGTCACTGGCGTATCACACACCCCCGCAAGGCGGGGGGCCCACGAGTTTTGGGGGCCCCTAACTCCCTGCGTAAAACTCCTGGAGGTCCGGCCCTCCAGATAGTATATGAACACGTCATAAGCCACACATTTTTGGGGGGGAAATACAGGAAATTCACTTTAAAATTGCAACATTTTCTCTTAGACTCACGGCAAAATGTGTAAAATAGCTTGAGCTTAGCTATAACAATTTTCCTCACAAAAAAATAGTTTGGGGGGCTGGGGGGGCTTTCTCAGACCTTGCAGGGGGCCGCGCGAAACTGAGCTTGGCCACTGGTGTGTGTCTGTCTGTGTGTCGAGCGTGTGCTTGTGTAATTACCTAACTATTCCAACTCCCCGAAGCTCCTGGAAATCCTGGACTATTACGCTGAGCTGTTGCTTTTAGAACAAATTCACACACACACACACACACACACACACACACACACACACACACACACACACACACACACACACACACACACACACACACACACACACACACACACACACACACACACACACACACACACACACACACACACACACACACACACCAACTACAGTTTAGGAGAGTAGCAGTCCAGAGCCAGATAGACCAACTCTACTGTAGTCCTTTAGGATAGAGAGAGAGTGAGTGAACTCTATGGTCTATGTATGCTGGACAGAGCATTGGACATTTGCCAACAAGCTTGTCCATAGCAACATACATCAAACTATGAACACTACCCGACAGATATCCATATGAACACAGTGCCCGGTGACATTAATACAAATTTGTTACAAATTAGAGCTCCATCCACCTATCCCTCCAGCCCAGAACTGTGAAACAAGCCCATGGGACAGACATTAAAGACCCAGATTCCCTCTATTCCCTCCATCAGTCTGTCCTTTATTTATTCTCCTTTTTCCCTCTCTTCTGTCTCCAACACCTACACAGGCCCTCTCTTCTCTCCTCTGTTTCTATCTGGTCCTCATTCACTCATTCATTCTTATCATCTCTCCCCCACTCTTTCTTCCCCCACTCTCTCGCTCTCCCTCCCCCTCTTGCTCTCTCTCTCCCCCTCGTTCTCTCTCTCTCCCCCCCTCTCATCTCTCCCCCTCTCCTCGCTCCCCCTCGTTCTCTCTCTCTCCCCCTCTCCCCTCCCCCCCTCTCTCTCCCCCTCTCTCCCCCTCTCTTGCTCTCTCTCTCCCCCTCGTTCTCTCTCTCTCCCCCCCTCTCATTCTCCCCCCCCCCCCCTCTCGTTCTCTGCTGCTTATACAGTCACACGGTCCTTTTGTCTAAGATTTGACCCCTTTGTCCTCCTGTGTGTGTGTCATCCCGGCTTTTCAGACATTTATTGATCACATCAAGGCTCCCATCTCGGCTGCCAGGCCCCGTAAATGTACTGATCGATCACACAGGGTGCCACAGGGCAGACATTTAGGCCTTTCAGATGTCAGTCTGTGTGTGTGAGAGATTGTGTGAGAGAGAGTGTGTCTCTGTGTGTGGGAGAGTGGGAGTAACATTTTCCCTACTACTTGGAGGATAGATGAATGCCTCTGTCTGATAATAAGGTATCACCTTTGCTTGCTCTCTTGCAGACACACATGCATGCAGGGGCACACACACACACACAGCTCTTCAGTGTGAAGATTGGAATCAGCCTTTTTCAGTGATCAGAGTCAATAGAGCTCAGAGAGGGAGAGAGAAGGGGAGGAACAGCGAGAGAACGATGAAGGGAGGGAGAAAGGGAGAAAGGGACTGTAGCAGCAGAACTGAATGAAAAGGAAGAGAGAGAGAGAGAGTGAGAGAGAGTGAGCGAGAGTGAGCGAGAGCGAGCGAGCGAGAGAGAGAGCGAGAGAGAGAGCGGGACAGAGAGAGAGAGCGAGAGAGAGAGCGGGACAGAGAGAGAGAGCGGGACAGAGAGAGGGAAAGAGAGCAGCATGACAGGGAGGGCAGCATTTCATCAGTAATTAGTGGTGCATGAAACGAGTTGTCAGCCAAGCAGCTTTCATCAGAGAGAGAGGGAGAGGAGTAGAGCGAGGGAGAGAAAGAGAGAGAGGAGAATAGGTAGGAGGGCAGGGAGAGAGAGAAAAATAAAGATGAAGTAGAGTGATGGAGAAAAGTCAGTCGAGGGAAAAATAAAGAGAGAGGAACGATGGGTTGGGAGGGAAGGATAACGGACAGGCAGACGAGGAAGGAGAGAAGGAAAGGGGAGTTAAGGAGGGAGGGAAAAGAGAGAAGAAAGAATGACAGTTGCTCAGCCAAGTCTTCCATTACTTGAAGGTTCCCAATTGGCGATGGGCAAATATGCACTCCCATAGAAGACAAGGGTGGGTGGGTGGGTGTGTGTGTGTGTGTGTGTGTGTGTGGCATGGGCCCTATTTTGGCTGTGATATTAAATACTGTTCTCTGATTGGCTGGGGGAGGGGCTGGAAACGATCCAGAGGAACAGCTTAGACGTCACAGAAGCCTGGAGTCACCTTCACAATATAACACACACACACACACACACACACACCACACACACACACAATAATAATAAACTGTTGAACCCAAGAGAGGTAGACCACACGGTCACCTTCACATAGACCACAAAACCAAGCACACACAGCAATAACACACACACACACACACACATAATACTAGCCTCTTCTGAACCCTTGAGAGGCTGTCGCATCTTGATCTGTTTCACCTGTCCTTGTGATTGTCTCCACCCCCTCCAGGTGTCACTTATTTTCCCTGGGGTATTTATCCCTGTGTTTCCTGTCTCTCTGTGCCAGTTTGTCTTGTATGTTCAAGTCAACCAGCGTGTTTTTCCCGCGCTCCTACTTTTCTATTCTCTTCTACTAGTCCTCACGGTTTTGACCTTTGCATGTTTTCTGGACTCATTCCGGCCTGACCTCGAGCCTGTCCTGGCCATTCCTGCCTGACCTCGAGCCTGCCTGACCATTCTGCCTGACCTGACCAGCCTGCCTGACCATTCCTGCCTGACCTCGAGCCTGTCTGACCATTCTGCCTGACCTGACCAGCCTGCCTGACCATTCTGCCTGACCTGACCTCGAGCCTGCCTTCCATTCTGTGCCTTTGGACTGGTTTTGATCTTTTGCCCGTCCACGACCATTCTCTTGCCTACCCCTTTTGGATTGTTAATAAACATATTGGACTCTAACCATCTGCCTCCTGTGTCTGCATCTGGGTCTCGCCTTGTGCCCTTACATTAGGGATGAATATTTCCCCAAAATCTACCAAGTTTCAGAACCGGAAATAATTCCTATTTATCCTGAGAGTCCGGGAAAATACTGCAAAAATCAGAAGTGTCAATTTAAAGCGTTTGAAACCAAGATATTGTCACTATGTCAGGGTTCTCTCCAAGTAAGAGGGGAGCTGCACCACCTTGTCGAACAAAAGTCAAATGCGGAAAGTTACTAAGCTTGCTAGATATGTAACCTCTTTCAATGAACGACATATCTCCTACATTTGGCTAAATCAAGTTTATGATTATACAGACAGCAGTGCTCATGAATAACAGGGAGATGAAGAGTGGAAATGGTTTAAATAGCAAGGTATCTTAACGTGGACCAACTCAGTTTAACAAAATATTCTTATCTACTCTCATTCCGTTTGTTGATCTCACATTCTCTCCCGAAGCTCTCATATGGGCAGCAAGTACGAGACAGTCCAGAGAAGCAGGGGAAATGTTATAGTGCTATTTTGACATGCATAGGTGCTTTGACGAGAGGGATAAAGTTAGGGATTTTCATGCGAGACAGGAGTCAGGATTTTGGGTTTCACTGGGATTGGGACTGGATAGTAGCCTAGGCTCTAGGCCAGGGGAAGATTGCATGTTCCCCTATACCTCTGTGTATTGTTAGAGACGCCATTGTAGTGAATTGTGCCTAGGCCTATCAATGTGTGACTGTCTGAAAAGTCACAATGACAGCTCAAAGAGGCATGCATCATTTTTTACTGTAGGGGTTTCCTGTAGGGTGTATTACACTCTATGTACAGTGTACATAGAATTGCCAGATACATTTAAAAAAGTAGCCAGCTAGGCAAAGCCTTTTTCTTGCTGAACGAGCTCTGTTTTGGTGGTCTCTGATACATTGACCACATCTGAAACACATTGAGTACTTCACAGAATTAACCTCCCAGATTGGAATTAGTTGTGGCATTGTGTAGAAAGACATGACTTTACAAATGGAATTACTGAAGAGGGATGAATTCAGTGTATTGTTAGTTGTTTTGGATATTGTATAGGTCTAGGCCTATATGATCAGGACTATTTTCTATGTGAGACAACATTAAACTTTTTTCCACATTAAACCTGTCAGCTCTTGAGGTTATTTACAGTTTCACTGCAAGATATGAGTTGCCACAATGACGTTTGTTCTTCAAATGATGTATTTTATTAAAACTGAAAAAATGAAGTAAATAGTCCACATTATCTTGAAAAATAAATGAAACGTTTTGTTTTTCCAGGTGTCTGTCTTTCCCAGTTTTTACAGGTTTTTTCTCTCAAAATCACACCTTGCAATAGAGCAAATAAAAAGGATGTTGTAAGGCCACAATAATGCTTAAAACACAACAGGAAACCACTTTTGGTGTTTGGGAAAAACCTGAGACATTTACATTTTTGGGTGTAGTTGCCCTTTAATTCAAATGCGCACCTAGCAAGAGGCTGTTGTTTCGCGGTGTTTTTGTAGCTCATGTGACGGTAGAGTTTGCAAAACAAATACCCACTGGATTGATGAAAATAATGATGATAGCATTCTGCCAGGTCAGCATCTTTATTGTCGTGGGTGACTTTAACCAAGCCCGTCGAAAACAAATGTTCCCAAAATATCACCAACATGTATCCTGCCCTACAAGAGGATCTAGTGCGCATGACCATGTAAACACAAACATCCAAGACGCGTACAAAACTATCCCCCACCCCCCACCTCAGCCAATCAGATCACGTCTCTCTTTTCCTATTCCCCGCTTACAAGCAGCAACTCAAGAGGGAGCCACCAACACAGAATAGTGAGAGAATAGTGAGGTGCTGGACAGAGGAGGCAGACTTAATGCTGAAGCATTGTTTCGAGAATACTGATTGGAACATGTTCAAAAATTCATCCACCCAGGACTCATTCAAATTGAGGAATATACATTGTCAGTCACAGCCTTCAATAGGCAATGTGTTAATGATGTTGTACCCACAATAACAATCCGGACATACCCCAACCAAGAACCCTGGACGAACAGAGATATCCGTACAATGCTGAGAGCCCGTACTGCAGCATTCAATGTCTACAGAACGAACCCTGTTGATTCAGTGGTGCACGACGCATACAAGGCCAGCAGGTACGAGCTCCGCAAATCCATTAGGGACGCAGAAAGACAATACAGACTCAAACTTGAAACTTGACGTTCCACAACTCAGACTCGCATTGCATGTGGCAAGGATTACAGACTGCCCACCGAAGCCTCCCTCCCAGATGAGCTTAACACATTCTCCGCTCGCTTCGAGGCAGACAATACCGAGCCATTCAGGAGGACACTCGCTGCTCCGGTCGACCAGGTGCTTTCGCTCTCCGAGGATGACTTGAGGAAAAACTCTCAAAAGAGTGAATACTCAAAAAGCCGCCGGCCCAGATGGCATCCCTGGCTGTGTCCTCAGAGTGTGTTCTGACCAGCTGGTGGGTGTCCTCTCTGACATCTTCAACCTGTCCCAGGCTGGCTGCAGTCCCCACCTGCTTTATGGAGACCACTATTATCCCAGTGCTCAAGAAAAACAAGGTGACATGCCCAAATGACAATCGCCCTGTCAAGCTCACCTTGGTCATCATGAAGCGCTTCGAGAGGTCGGTCATGGCCCACATCAAGACCAGCATGCCAAGCACACTGGACCCACCCCACTTTGCCTACTGCTGCTCCAACAGATCCACGGAAGATGCCATTTCTATCGCTATTCACATGGCCGTAACACATCTAGACAAGAGGAACACCTATGTGAAAATGCTGTTCATTAACTACAGTTCAGCATTCAACACTATCGTTCCCTCCAAGCTTGACACGAAGCTCAGAGTCCTGGGTCTGGACACCATCCTCTGCAACTGGATCTTGGACTTCCTGATGGAAAGACTGTAAGGATTGGCAACGCACTGACTCTTAACATATGGGCCCTCCAGAGGTGTGTCCTCAGTCCTCTGCTATACTCCCTGTTCACCCACGACTGTTTGGCTTTGCATAACAGCAACCCCATCATCAAGTTTGCTGACGACACCGCGGTTGTAGGCCTGATAACCAACAACGACGAGTCAGCATATAGGGAGGAGGTAAGGGAACTGGCATTGTGGTGTCATGACAACAACCTCTCCCTCAACATCAGAAAAACTAAGGAGTTGACTGTTGACTTCAGGAAGCAGAGGAGGGAACATGCCCCTACTATCCACATCAAACAGACTGTAGTAGACAGAGTAGAGGTCGACCGATTATGATTTTTCAACGCCGATACTGATACCGATTATTGGACGGCCCAAAAAAAAAAAGCCGATACCGATTAATCGGACGATTTATTAATTTGTAATAATGACAATTACAACAATACTGAATGAACACTTTTATTTTAACTTAACATAATACATCAATAAAATCTATTTAGCCTCAAATAAATAATGAAACATGTTCAATTTGGTTTAAATAATGCAAAAACAAAGTGTTGGAGAAGAAAGTAAAAGTGCAATATGTGCCATGTAAAAAAGCTAACGTTTAAGTTCCTTGCTCAGAACATGAGAACATATGAAAGCTGGTGGTTCCTTTTAACATGAGTCTTCAATACTCCCAGGTAAGAAGTTTTAGGTTGTAGTTATAGGAATTATAGGACTATTTCTCTCTACACCATTTGTATTTCATATCCCTCTGACTATTGGATGTTCTTATAGGCACTTTTGTATAGCCAGTGAAACAGTATAGCTTCCGTCCCTCTCCTCGCCCCAACCTTTGCTCGAACCAGGAACACATCGACAACAGCCACCCTCGAAGCATCGTTACCCATCGCTACACAAAAGCCGCGGCCCTTGCAGAGCAAGGGGAACAACTACTTCAAGGTCTCAGAGCGAGTGACGTCACTGATTGAAACGCTATTACCTCGCTAACTAGCTAGCCATTTCACATCGGTTACACCAGCCTAATCTCAGAAGTTGATAGGCTTGAAGTCATAAACAGCTCAATGCTTGAAGCACAGCGAAGAGCTGCTGGCAAACGCACTAAAGTGCTGTTTGAATGAATGCTTACGAGCATGCTGCTGCCTACCACTGCTCAGTCAGACTGCTCTATCAAATATCAAATCATATAGTTAATTATAACATAATAACACACAGAAATACGAGCCTTAGGTCATTAATATGGTTAAATCAGGGAAACTATCATTTCGAAAACAAAACGTTTATTATTTCAATGAAATACGGAACCGTTCCGTATTTTATCTAACGGGTGGCATCCATAAGTCTAATTATTCCTGTTACATTGCACAATCTTCAATGTTATGTCATAATTATGTAAAATTCTGGCAAATTAGTTCGCAACGAGCCAGGCGGACCAAACTGTTGCAGATACCCTGACTCTGCGTGCAATGAACGCAAGAGAAGTGACACAATTTCCCTAGTTTAATATTGCCTGCTGACCTGGATTTCTTTAAACTAAATATGCAGGTTGAAAGAAATATACTTCTGTGTATTGATTTTAAGAAAGGGATTGATGTTTATGGTTAGGTACATTCATGCAACGATTGTGCTTTTTTCGCAAATGTGCTTTTGTTAAATCATTCCCGGTTCGGCGAAGTTGACTGTCTTTGTTAGGAACTAATAGTCTTCACACAGTTCGCAACGAGCCAGGCGGCCCAAACTGCTGCATATACCCTGACTCTGTTGCACAGAACGCAAGAGAAGTGATACAATTTCCCAAGTTAAAAGAAATTCATGTTAGCAGGCAATATTAACTAAATATGCAGGTTTAAAAATATATACTTGTGTATTGATTTTACGCAAGACGTTGATGTTTATGGTTAGGTACACATTGGTGCAACGAGTGCTTTTTTCGCGAATTCGCTTATTAAATCACCCATTTGTCAAATTAGGCTATGATTCAATGATAAATTAACAGGCACCGCATCGATTATTTCCAACGCAGGACAAGCTAGATAAACTAGTAATATCATCAACCATGTGTAGTTAACTAGTGATTATGTTAAGATTGATAAGATACGTTTAATGCTAGCTAGCACCTTACCTTGGCTCCTTGCTGCACTCGCATAACAGGTAGTCAGCCTGCCACTCAGTCTCCTCGTGGAGTGCAATGTAATCGGCCATGATCGGTGTCCAAAAATGCTGATTACCGATTGTTATGAAAACTTGAAATTGGCCCTAATTAATCGGCCATTCCGATTAATCGGTCGACCTCTAAGACAGTCACAAGTTTTAAGTTCCTCTGTGTCCACACCACCACGCTTGAGGGCACAACAGCATCCCTACTTCCTAAGGCGGCTGAAGAAATGACACCCCGGGTCCTCTCCAAACACCACCGCTGCACCATCGAGAGCGTCTTGACTGGTTGCATCATGGCCTAGTATGGGAATTTCTCCGTCCACAACCGCAAGGCTCTCCAGCGGGTGGTGAAGACAGCCCGGTACATCACTGGGACCGTGATCTCACCCATCCAGGACATCTAGTCGAAATGGTTCCTGAGGAAGGCATGCAGCATCATCAAGGATCCCACGCACCACCCCAGCCACAAGCTGTTCTCTCCCTTACCGTTGGACAGACGGTATCGGAACATGAGGTCTGATACCAACAGGTTCAGAGACAGTTTCTATCTACAAACCATCAGACTGCTGAACACTTGAACTGGACTGACCACCTGATCTGATTCTCCATACCTTAGTACACATGCACTCACTCATATACACACCCACACACATACACACACACACTCACACAGACATATACTGACACAGACATATACTGTACAAATCATTCATTCTAGCGGGAGAGGGCTTGACGGACTAGCTAATTTAAACTTTTAAATTAAAAGTAGCCTAGTTAATATGAAGTGGAAAATGTAGCTGGCAGAAAATGAGTTTGTAACCGTCTGATTAGCCGACAGCAGGCGTTAATGGAAAACATTGGTTTTTTTAACTGCATTCGGGTCACGTGTGCGGTCCCGGCAGTGTCAATTATGCATGTGCTTTGAATCTATGGCAACTCTGTGTGGAGTAAACATGCTAGGCTAAAGGCTTCCATGCGACAATCTGTTTCGGACAATGTGCTCTTTTATTTTTTGCTAAATCTGCTCCCGCGCATGTTGTGTATTTTGTGGAATTTAATTAGTGTCGACGGAGAAAATGGAAAATCATTTTACGGATCTTGTCATTTTTATTTGTTCCCGGGACAGTCCAGGGATCCTGCTTACCCATGTCAATCCCTACCGTACATTAACCTATTGACCTAAACAGTAAGCACAACAACAATAACCACACAACAGCCACAGTCACCTTGACCTCAAGACACAATACATGGACTACCACAATATTACAGACCAAAGACAAGTGACAGTGTCTTCTCAAACTGACAGGCAGCCCCTTGAGAGCCCTGTCAGGTGAAAAAGAAGCTACAATGAGAAAGCTGAGGAAGACAGGCTGTCTTGACAAGGTGTGTGAACAGAAGCCAAAGCCAACAGAAGTCCTAATGCACATAGACACACTCAGTTTTGTGTGAGCACACACACACACATTATTAAACATCTGCATACAGAGGCAAAGGAGAGGAGTGCTCTCTCTGTCAACACTTCAGACAGACAGACAGACAGACAGACAGACAGACAGACAGACAGACAGACAGACAGACAGACAGACACATAGGGAGGGAGAAGGGAAAGAAGAGAAACAAACAATTGGCCTGGATGACGGAAAACAACTTTTCCACCACTTCAGGATCAAAGAGGAGCGCTTGAGTGGGGACGACAGGCTTTCTGTCAACATTACCATGAAGAAGCACTGATGACAAGCACTGGCTGCGACACATGCACACACACACAAGATATGTGGGCTGCTACACACACATTCTTCAACAGAACACAAACTCAAAGGTGAATCTGCGTGTGTGTGTGTGTGTGTGTGCACGTGTGTATGCGTGTGTGTCTAAGTCTGTGTTATCCATTTCTGACCGAAGATGTGGTATATTACATAGGTGCGTTTTAATTAAGGCTGGTTAACTTCCTGACTGATGTCTTGAGATGTTGCTTCAATATATCCACATACTTTTCCTACCTCATGATGCCATCTATTTTGTGAAGTGCACCAGTCCCTCCTGCAGAAAAGCACCCCCAAAACATGATGCTGTCACCCCCGTGTTTCATGGTTGGGATGGTGTTCTTCAGCTTGTAAGCCTCCTCATTTTACCTCCAAACATAACGATGTTCATTATGGCCAAACAGTTGTATTTTTGTTTCATCAGACCAGAGAACATTTCTCCAAAAAGTACGACCTTTGTCCCCATGTGCAGTTGCAAACCGTGGTCTGGCTTTTTTATGGCGGGTTTGGAGCAGTGGCTACTTCCTTGCTGAGCAGCCTTTCAGGTTATGTCGATAGAGGACTTGTTTTACTGTGGCTATAGATACTTTTGTACCTGTTTCCTCCAGCATCTTCACAAGGTCCTTTGCTGTTGTTCTGGGATTGATTTGCACTTTTCGCACCAAAGTACGTTCATCTCTAGGAGACAGAACACGTCTCCTTCCTGAGTGGTATGACGGCTGCGTGGTCCCATGGTGTTTAAACTTACGTACTATTGTTTGTACAGATGAACGGGGTACCTTCAGGCACTTGGAAATTGCTCCCAAGGATGAACCAGACTTGTGGAGGGCTACAATTTCTTTTCTGAGGTCTTGGCTGATTTCTTTTGATTTTCCCATGATGTCAAGCAAAAAGGCACTGAGTTTGAAGGTAGGCCTTGAAATACATCCACAGGTATACCTCCAATTGACTCAAATGATGTCAATTAGCCTACAGAAGCTTCTAAAGCCATGACATCATTTTCTGGAATTTTCCAAGCTGTTTAAGGCACCGTCAACTTAGTGTAGGTAAACTTCTGACCCACTGGAATTGTGATACAGTAAATTATAAGTGAAATAATCTGTTTGTAAACAATTGCTGGAAAAATTACTTGTGTCATGCACAAAGTAGATGTCCTAACCGACTTGCCAAAACTATAGTTTTGATCCACGGTCCGGAGCTTCCAGCGACGATCCCCGCACAAGATGACGTATCTGCGAGCGGAGTGGGTACTTCACCCCACACCGGAGCCGCCCCCGACTGTAGATGCCCACACGGACCCTCCGCTATTGAGTCAGGTTTTGCGGTCGGAGTCCGCACCTTTGGGGGGGTGATGTCACGCCCTGACCATAGAGAGCTTTTTATTCTCTATGTTGGTTATGTCGGGGTGTGACTAGGGTGGGTTATCTAGGTGACTAATTATCTATGTTGGCCTGGTATGGGTCCCAATCAGATGCAGCTGTTTATCGTTGTCTCTGATTGGGGATCATATTTAGGCAGCCATTTCCCCATTGTGCTTTGTGGGATCTTGTCTATGTATAGTTGCCTGCGAGCACTACATTAGCTTCGCATTTCGTTTTGCGCTTTATTGTTTCACTTCAAAATAAAGAGGATGGAACCATACCACGCTGCATCTTGATCCACTCATTATAACGATCGTGACACTAAGTCAGAAACGTCCAGAGTAGTGATGCTAGGCGGGCAGCAATCGGTTGAAGAGCATGCATTTAGTTTTAGTAGCATTTAAGAGAAGGCCACGGAAGGAGTGTTGTGTGGCATTGAAGCTCGTTTGGTGGTTTGTTAACACAGTGTCCAAGGAAGAAAGAAATAATAAATTAATGATGAAGCGTTGATCATTTTAAAATCACCCCGTGTAGTGTTAGAGCAAAAACCAAAACGTGCCCCCCTTGGGGTCCCGAGGACCAAGTTTGGGAAACGCAGGTCTAGCTGGAGAGGTTCGAGATCTGGATTCTAGGAACAGCTACGGTATAGTAAACAACAGCTAGACAGCTGGACAAACAGATAGACGGACAGATAATTGGCAGCAGTTCAAATACCTTGTATACCGTCCTCTCCAGTTGTCTTCAGCTCAACCCCCCCTACCACTCTGACTCTCCACCCCCGAAACCAGACCCCAGTCCCAACAGAGTGCTGCGCTAGCAATCTTACTGCTGACAACACTCACACATACAGTAAACATAACACACAGAGTAATGTAGGCCTGTTGGTTATGGAACCTTTTACACACACCACTGTCCCTAGTCATCTGTCTGATCTCATGGAGAGCCACGGTATAATTTACCTGAGAGTACACACACACACACACACACACACACACACACACACACACACACACACACAGAGAGAGATAAACACTGCAGCATCGTACCATAGTGTCTAGTAGTCAGGGGGATACTAGTATACATAGCAGCAGCACACACATACCACTAGTGCATACACAAACGCTCTCTCACACACAAACGCACTCCTGCATTATTGAACGGGGAGCAAGTCGGCTCAGAGACAGAGAGGGGAGACATGGCAGGAGAGTCAGGGTGGGGGAGAGAGGGAGGGAGTAGACATGGCTGAGAAGGCACAGGGTCATTTAGTAGTGATGGGAAGTCTGGTTCTTTTTACTGACTCTTGATTTTTTCGTCTCGTTCGGTCAAAATAACAATTATTTCGACCAATTTCATTCATTTGAGTCAGTAATGCCCAGAGCACACAGGGACCACCAAAAGAACAATATAATTAATTGGGCCAACAGGTCAAACGAACGACTAAAATTAACAAGTCACTCAGAAAAACGAATCATCTCAGCAAACCGGGAACAATCCCAGAACATTAGCTAAGATTCTCATAAAGTTCTAGTTAGGATTTTATCTAACATTAGAATGATAACATCCCAAAAACATTCAGAGAATATTTTTGATCAAATCTATTTATTTATCAAAAATATTTGAGATGAAATATCCTTTGAATGTTCTAACATTCACTAAAATGTTTCTAGAAAACATTTGCCAGATGTTGCAAGAACGTTCCTATAACACATGTAATCTGTTCTTTAAAAGTTCCAAGTATGTTTCATTAAGTTGTGGAAACAGTCTGGTGGGAAAATTCTGGGAACATCACAAAAGATATGTTCCCAAAACACAAAAACTGTCCAGTTGTGCGGGTGATTCTACAACGTTTCTTTTAGGGTGCAAAAAGAACGCTACCAGAATGTTGTCTGTTCTTTAAAAGGTTCCCAGAATATTTCTTTAGGTTGTGGTAACATTGTGTGGACATGACAGGAGATATGTTCCCAAAACGCAAAATATACTCATTTGTGATGACATTCATACAATGTTTAAGTTCGGTTGCACAGGACATTCCCTTTATGCTGTAAGAATTAAATAAGTCCATTGTTATGATGTTCATAGCATATTTATTTCAGGTCTAACATAATATTTAATTGATGTTCATGCAATATACAGTACCAGTCAAAAGTTTGGACACCTATTCATTCAAGGGTTATTATTTTTTTAATAAGTATTTTCTATATTGTAGAATAATAGTGAAAACAATAAAACTATGAAATAACACATATGGAATCATGTAGTAACCAAAAAAGTGACAGCTTTGCACACTCTTGGCATTCTCTCAACCAGCTTCATGAGGTAGTCCCCTGCAATGCATTTCAATGAACAGGTGTGCCTTGTTAAATGTTAATTTGTGGAATTTCTTTCCTTCTTAATGTGTTTGAGCCAATCAGTTCTGTTGTGACAAGGTAGGGGTTGTATACAGAAGATAGCCCTATTTGGTAAAAGACCAAGTCCATATTATGGAAAGAACAGCTAAAAAAAACAAATAGAAACAACAGTCCATCATTACTTTAAGACATGAAGGTCAGTCAATTTGGAAAATTTCAATTACTTTTAAAGTTTTAAGTACAGTCGCAAAAACCATCAAGCGCCATGATGAAACTTGTTCCCATGAGGACCGCCACTGGAAAGGAAGACCCAGAGTTACCTCTGCTGCAGAGGATAAGTTCATTAAAGTTAACTGCACCTCAGATTGCAGACCAAATAAATGCTTCACTGAGTTCAAGTAACAGACACATCTCAACATCAACTGTTCATGTACATACTACCTCAATTGGGCCGACCAACCAGTGCTCCCGCACATTGGCTAACCGGGCTATCTGCATTGTGTCCCACCCATCACCCGCCAACCCCTCTTTTACGCTACTGCTACTCTCTGTTCATCATATATGCATAGTCACTTTAACCATATCTACATGTACATACTACCTCAATCAGCCTGACAAACCGGTGTCTGTATGTAGCCTCGCTACTGTATACAGCCTCGCTACTGTATATAGCCTGTCTTTTTACCGTTGTTTTATTTCTTTACCTACCTATTGTTCACCTAATACCTTTTTTTGCACTATTGGTTAGAGCCTGTAAGTGAGCATTTCACTGTAAGGTCTACATACCTGTTGTATTTGGCGCACGTGACAAATACACTTTGATTTGATTTGAGACTGCTTGAATCAGGACTTCATGGTTGAATTGCTGCAAAGAAACCACTACGAAAGTACACCAATAAGAAGAAGAGACGTGCTTGGGCCAAGAAACACGCGCAATTGACATTAGACCGGTGTAAATCTGTCCTTTGGTTTGATGAGTCCAAATTTGACATTTTTTGTTCCAACTGCCGTGTCTTTGTGAGATTGAGTAGGTGAACGGATGATCTCTGCATGTGTGGTTTCCACCGTGACGCATGGAGGAGGAGGTGTGATGGTGCTTTGCTGGTGACACTGTCAGTGATTTCTTTAGAATCCAAGGCACACAACCAGCATGGCTACCACAGCATTCTGCAGCGATACACCATCCCATCTGGTTTGCGCTTAGTGGGACTATAATTTGTTTCTCAACACGACAATGACTCAAAACACTTCCAGGATGTGTAAGGGCTATTTGACCAAGAAGGGGAGTGATGGAGTGCTGCATCAGATGACCTGGCCTCCACAATCACCCAACCTCAACCCAATTGGAATGGTTTGAGATGAGTTGGACCGCAGATTGAAGGAAAAGCAGCCAACAAGTCCATAGCATATGTGGGAATTCCTTCAAGCCTGTTGGAAAAGATTTGTCATGAAGCTGGTTGAGAAAATGCCAAAAGTGTGCAAAGCTGTCAAGGCAAAGGGTGGCTTCTTTGAGAAATCTAAAATATAATATCTTTTGATTTGTTTAAAACTTTTCTGGTTACTACATAATTCCATATTTCATAGTTGTGATGTCTTCACTATTATTCTACAATGTATAAAACAGTAAAAAAATAAAAATTGAAAACCTTCCAAACTTTTGACTGGTCCTGTACATTTTACCTCGTCTTGAAAGTCCTTAGAACATTTCAAGAACATTTAGAAAATGTTCTATTTAAGTTTTACCTAATATTACCACAACATTGTCAACAAGAAAGCAGATTGGAATACATCCCCATTATGTTTATCTCCAGATTGAATAGAGTACCACAGTATCAGTCATATCAGTATGAGTCATAATACCCATAAAAACTATCAAACAGGGAAATGGTTCAAATCGTTTTTTCCACCATTCAATTTCCCATAGGGGATATTAGAAGCATATCAAATAAGGGCTGTGTTTCGTGTAGGCTTACCCTGGCGTGACAACGGTGTATATCTCTCAAGGACAAGGATACTTTTATCAATACATTCACCTGTATTTACCACCCAAAAAAATTAATGTTAATTATCTGCTAATGTGGCTATCATAAAGAACTACAAATGCCATGATTATCTGGACGAGGCTGCCGAATCGAGGCAAAGGGAAGAATCTCTGAATTAACTAATGTTAGCTAAATGTAGTGATGAATAAATTGGCTACTATTCTTTAAACATTGACAATGCTGGGAACTGGCTCGTGCAAGTTTTAAATTTACACAATACCTGTTAGCAAAGGTTTCAGCTAGAGAGCGGGAGCTTGCAGGGATTTGTAGTTTTGCATTATGTCTACTTTGATGCTAATTAGCATTTTCGAATCTGAGAGTAAATAGAGCCAAATATATTGACAAAATCTTGTCCGAGAGAGATTTACATGGTTACCAAACGTCACACCAGGGTAAGCCTAGACGAAACAGACCTTATTTTAAGTGTTTCTAAAATCCCCAATGGGGACAAATGTATGGTGGAAAAACGATTGAAGACCTTGAAGGCACAGCGATGCAGAAATGACTGGCAGTTTATATATATAGAGAGTGTGCGACTCTCTTTATGTATTTTTTATAGCTTACAGTTTATTCGCCGTTAGTCAGCACCTCCACACAAAATAATGTTCTCTGGGTGGGCTCCAGCACCACCCTCTAATTGGAAAAACGATTGGAACCATATGGTGATATGGAGACACACGGCATTTTAATTTCATTCCTAAGACATCTGAAAATCATTTAATCACACAAACACAAGCATATTTTTGTACACTTCATATGTTGACTATCTGCATATACAGCGCCTTCAGAAAGTATTCTCAACCCCTTGATTTTTTCCACATTTTGTTGTGTTACAGCCTGAATTTAAAATGGATAACATTTAGATTTTGTGTCACTGATCTACACACAATACCCCATAATGTCACAGCATGATTTTTGAATGACTACCTAAGCTTTGTACTCCACACATACAGATAATTGTAAGGTCCCTCAGTTGAGCAGTGAATTTCAAACATAGATTCAACCACGACTACCAGGGATGATTTCCAATGCCTCGCAAAGAAGGACACCTATTGATAGATGGGTAAAAAAGAAAAAGATACTGAATATCCCTTTAAGCATTGTGAAGTTATTAATTACACTTTGGTAAGTGTATCAATACACCCAGGCACTACAAAGATACAGGTGTATTTTCCTAACTCAGTTGCCAGAGAAGAAGGAAACCGCTCATTGATTCCACCATGAGGCCAATGGTGATTTTAAATCCATTACAGAGTTTAGTGGCTGTGATAGGAGAAAACTGAGGATGGATCAAAAACATTGTAGTTAGTCCACAATACTAACCTGCATGACAGGGGGAAATAAGGAAGCCTGTACAGAATTTTTTTTCTCGGAAACATGTATCCTGTTTGCAATAAAGTAATACTGCAAAAAAAATGGGGCAAAGAAATCTTTTTTTTTTGGTCCTGAATACAAAGCGTTATGTTTGGGACAAATCCAACACAACACATCACTCAGTACCACTCTTCATATTTTCGAGCATGGTGGTGGCTGCATCATGTTATGGGTATGCTTGTCGTTGGCAAGGGCTAGGGAGTTTTTGGGATAAAAAGAAACGTAAGAGCCAAGCACAGGCAAAATCCTAGAGGAAAACCTGGTTGTCTGCTTTCTAACAGACACTGGGAGATAAATCCCCCTTTCAGCAAGTCAAAAACCTAAAATCCGATGCCAAATATACACTGGAGTTGCTTACCAAGTGGCCTGGTTAGTTTTGTCTTAAATCGTCTTGAAAATCTATGGCAAGACTTGAAAATGGCTGTCTAGCAATGATCAACAACCAACTTGACAGAGGTTGAAGAATTATTTGAAGAACAATGGGCTAATAATGTACTATTGTTTGTACAGATGAACGGGGTACCTTCAGGCACTTGGAAATTGCTCCCAAGGATGAACCAGACTTGTGGAGGGCTACAATTTCTTTTCTGAAGTCTTGGCTGATTTCTTTTGATTTTCCCATGATGTCAAGCAAAAAGGCACTGAGTTTGAAGGTAGGCCTTGAAATACATCCACAGGTATACCTCCAATTGACTCAAATGATGTCAATTAGCCTACAGAAGCTTCTAAAGCCATGACATAATTTTCTGGAATTTTCCAAGCTGTTTAAGGCCCCGTCAACTTAGTGTAGGTAAACTTATGACCCATTGGAATTGTGATATAGTGAATTATAAGTGAAATAATCTGTTTGTAAACAATTGCTGGAAAAATTACTTGTGTCATGCAAAAATTGAAGAATTTTTTGAAGAATAATGGGCTAATAATGTACAATCAAGGTGTGTAAAGCTCTTAAAGACTCACAGCTGTAATCGTGCCAGAAGTGATTCCAACATGTATTGACTCAGGTGTTGAATCCTTTTCTAATCAAGATATATTAGTGTTTTATTTTCCCTTTTTTTTTTATACTAGAATGTATCTTCCACTTTGACATTACAGACTATTTTTTTGTAGATCGTTGACAAAAAAAATACAATTAAATCCATTTTAATACCGCTTTGTAACACAACAAAATCTGGAAAAAGTCAAGGGGTGTTAGTACTTTCTGAAGGTACTGTAATTGAATTAATTGGACTTTTGAACAGCATTTAAATCCTACAAACACAAGCAGATGTTTTATTGATAATATTCACATGTAGGGCATGAACCTCCAATGTTTGGTTCCCATGCCAGGTCTTTTATCCTCTGCACCACCAGGGAAGCTCTCCTTCTTTATCTTTTGGCAGTATATAGCCATGGCAGTATGGTCAATCAGGAATTGCATGCTTCCTTTTTAGCTTTCTTAGACATAAATAACCCAGGGAAATACTGGAAAGTGGGTTATTCACCATCCCTTCACCCATCCTCTATGTGCTGCATACTTCTAGGCCCATATTTACAAGGTATCCAGTCAATTTTTACACAATGTTTTATGTTTTACAGTTAGTCTAAATTCTGTATTTCTGACTGGATATATAAAAACAGACTTACTGCATTCTTACAACCTTAAGGGAATGACCTGTGTAAACTAACTTAAACACTGTATGAACGTCATCAGAAGTGAGCATATTTTGCGTTTTGGGAAACTATCTCTTACAATGTCGCCACACTGTTCCCACAACCTAAGGAAACGTTTTGGGAACCTTTAAAGAATAGACTAAATGTGTTCTGGGAACGTTCTTGTAAGACCAGATGAATGTCTTTGCACCCTAAAAGAAACATTGTATAATCATCCAGACAACTGGATATTTTGGGGTTTTGAGAACCTATCTTTTGTGATGTCCTCACAATGTTCCCACCAGACTGTTCCCACAACCTAATGAAACATTCTGGGATCCTTTAAAAAAAAAAAAGATTAAATGTGTTCCAGGAAGGTTCTTGCGACATCAGTTTTATACAAACATTCTATAATCATCACCACGACTGGACAGTTTTTGTGTTATGATGAATGGATGTTCTGGGAACCATCACAGAACCAATTTTTCCGGGATGACTCTCGAGTCAGTAAAAAGATTAGTTCAAAATGAACAAATGGTTCGCGAACCGCACATCACTATCATCCAGTGTCCTACAGACAGAGAGAGAGAGGGAAGGAGGTGGAGAGAGAGAAGTATGACCATATTAGACACATATTTCCCTTAGATAACACAGACCCACAAAGAATTCGAAAGGTCAGTACAGGTGCATCAAAGCTGGGACCGAGAGACTGAAAAACAGCTTCTATCTCAAGGCCAACAGACTGTTAAATAGCCATCACTAGCACAGAGAGGCTGCTGCCTACATACAGAGTTGAAATCATTGGCCACTTTAATAAATGGAAGTCACTTTAATAATGCCACTTAAATAATGTTTACATATCTTGCATTACTCATCTCATATGTACTGTATATACAGTATTCTATACTATATATTGCATCTTAGCCTATGCTGCTCTGTCATTGCTCATCCATATATTTATATATTCTTATTCCATTCCTTACTTAGATTTGTGTGTATTAGGTATTTGTTAGATGTTACTTGTTATTTATTGCTGCACTGTCGGAACTGTAAGCACAAGCATTTCGCTACACTCGCAATAACATCTGCTAACTATGTGTATGTGACCAATAAAATTTGATTTGACAACAAATCCAATTTTGATAAACTCCCATATCTACTGGGTGAAAAACCACTGTGTGCCATCACACCAGCAAGATTTGTGACCTGTTGCCACAAGGGCAACCAGTGAAGAACAAACACCATTGTAAATACAACCCATATTTATGTCTATTTATTTTCCCTTTTTTACTTTAACTATTTGCACATCGTTTCAACACTGTATATAGACATAATATGACATTTGAAATGTCTTCATTCTTTTGGAACTTGTGTGAGTAATATTTACTGTTCACTTTTGACTTCACTTGCTTTGGCAATGTAAAATATGTTTCCCATGCCAATAAAGCCCCTTGAATTGAATTGAGAGAGTGAGAGGACAACGAATGAGTGAAAAGAGAAAGAGAGGAGAAAAGATTGACGAATTGACGGGCTGAGAGAAAGGGATGAGAGAGCAAAGAAAAGGGGGGAGGGAGAGAGAGAGAAACACAGACGTTAGGAGAGTAAATGAGCCAAAATGGGGCAAGAGGTAAGAGACTGGATGACACAGAAGTAAAGGGAGTGAGGCCAGCAATAGCAAAGTTGTTCAAGGGAAAGAGAAAGAGTGGGAGGTATGGAGAGAGGTAAGGGAGAGAGTGGGAGAGAAAAGAGAGGGGAAGAATAATTTATGACTTGAGTGGCTAGAAAGAGCCTTATGACCTGCAGGTATGTGTCTGCAGACACACACACCATAGTGCTGACCTCTCAGGCCGGGAAACACAACATCAAATATTAAACCAAAATGTCACACCCTTTCCAATATACACTCCTCCTCCTCCATCCCTCGCCCCCCTCTCCTCTTCTCCGAGACAGCGAGCAGCTTCCACCTAATGAGTTTAATTTGCATTGAAGACCATGGAGCGGGAGGTGTGTGGGCAGCCCCCCCCCACATACCATAAAGGCTTTAAGGGATTTTGCGAACGCTTGCTCTGGCTCGCGCTGCAGCTGCCTCGCTTAAGGCCATTTACATGCTGCGTTGTGGCTAGGTCTCACGTCACCACTCCAATGAAGAACAATGCAGGGCCAGGGTCAATCCTAGCCCCCACATCACTGACTCCAGTCAAGAGAAGGTTAGCTTATGTTAATGTAAACCCTCTCACTGCTGCATGCCCTATTACACAATAACCATCCTGGCACGGCTAGCTGAGGCAGCTGCTAACAGAAAAAGACCATTGCCCACTTCAAAATCGATCCCTCATACTTTAGAGAAAACACACAAGAGGCTATGCATCCCACATGATGGCCCCCTATTCCCTGTAGCCCTATGGAACCTGGTCAAAAGTAGTGCACAATATACGGAATAGGGTGCATTTGAGACGTCCCCTAAACCATTGTGTTCCTCCGATTACAGAACCCAGCAGTGGTGTCAGAATGATGTCAGGGGTGTTTTGAGGGTGAGCAGGCCCTAATGAGGGCTATGGTTCCAGTGAATCACATGCTATATCAATAGGCGTGTCCCTAGCCTGCATGGTATCTCAATAGGCGTGTCCCTAGCCTGCATGGTACCTCAATAGGCGTGTCCCTAGCCTGCATGGTATCTCAATAGGCGTGTCCCTAGCCTGCATGGTATCTCAATAGACGTGTCCCTAGCCTGCATGGTATCTCAATAGGCGTGTCCCTAGCCTGCATGGTACCTCAATAGGCGTGTCCCTAGCCTGCATGGTACCTCAATATGGTGTGTCCCTAGCCTGCATGGTACCTCAATAGGCGTGTCCCTAGCCTGCATGGTACCTCAATATGGCGTGTCCCTAGCCTGCATGGTATCTCAATAGGCGTGTCCCTAGCCTGCATGGTATCTCAATAGACGTGTCCCTAGCCTGCATGGTATCTCAATAGGCGTGTCCCTAGCCTGCATGGTATCTCAATAGACGTGTCTATAGCCTGCATGGTACCTCAATAGGCGTGTCCCTAGCCTGCATGGTACCTCAATATGGCGTGTCCCAAGCCTGCATGGTATCTCAATAGGCGTGTCCCTAGCCTGCATGGTATCTCAATAGACGTGTCCCTAGTCTGCATGGTATCTCAATAGACGTGTCCCTAGCCTGCATGGTATCTCAATAGACGTGTCCCTAGCCTGCATGGTACCTCAATAGACGTGTCTATAGCCTGCATGGTACCTCAATAGACGTGTCCCTAGCCTGCATGGTACCTCAATAGACGTGTCCCTAGCCTGCATGGTACCTCAATAGACGTGTCCCTAGCCTGCATGGTACCTCAATAGACGTGTCCCTAGCCTGCATGGTACCTCAATAGGCGTGTCCCTAGCCTGCATGGTACCTCAATAGACGTGTCCCTAGCCTGCATGGTACCTCAATAGACGTGTCCCTAGCCTGCATGGTATCTCAATAGACGTGTCCCTAGCCTGCATGGTACCTCAATAGGCGTGTCTATAGCCTGCATGGTACCTCAATAGGCGTGTCCCTAGCCTGCATGGTACCTCAATAGACGTGTCTATAGCCTGCATGGTACCTCAATAGACGTGTCCCTAGCCTGCATGGTACCTCAATAGGCGTGTCCCTAGCCTGCATGGTACCTCAATAGACGTGTCCCTAGCCTGCATGGTACCTCAATAGGCGTGTCCCTAGCCTGCATGGTACCTCAATAGGCGTGTCCCTAGCCTGCATGGTATCTCAATAGGCGTGTCCCTAGCCTGCATGGTATCTCAATAGGCGTGTCCCTAGCCTGCATGGTACCTCAATATGGTGTGTCCCTAGCCTGCATGGTATCTCAATATGGTGTGTCCCTAGCCTGCATGGTATCTCAATAGGCGTGTCCCTAGCCTGCATGGTACCTCAATAGGCGTGTCCCTAGCCTGCATGGTATCTCAATAGACGTGTCCCTAGCCTGCATGGTATCTCAATATGGTGTGTCCCTAGCCTGCATGGTATCTCAATAGACGTGTCCCTAGCCTGCATGGTATCTCAATATGGCGTGTCCCTAGCCTGCATGGTACCTCAATATGGCGTGTCCCTAGCCTCAATATCTCAATAGGTATTTTGGTATCTAAGCAGGGAAGAGAAAAATGACATTATAGAGTTAATTTCCTGCAATTCTACACATTTTGCCATGCAGGGGAGAGGCTTATGCCTGGCCCTGAATGTCCATACTGTATCTGTCTCTCCTCTCTCCTACACACATACACTCTCTCTCTCTCACACACACTCTCTCTCGATGTGCCTCAGTGCCTTACTGAGTGAGCCGTTCGTTCACAGCACATGAGCTCCACTCTAAGCTGCTCTACCTGCTGAGTGCCCACACATTGGATTAAGGCCGCTGCCTGCCTGGCTGGGACTCTCACTCACGTACCTACTGTAAGGGTGTGTCAAGGACGGGGCTGCATACACATCTGCGTCAGTCAAATCACCCAACCATTACTAGGACTGCAACAACAAGGCATGGCCTCGTGGTCAGCCAGTCTTTCCAACATTGTTCTGGGCTACAACAGTCGTCACAATTGCCAATTTGTGAGGAAAGTTGCGAAAAACACAGTAATTATAAACTCACATCTCTGAATTTGTTCCAATATTTGTCCTTGTCGTATTGAGACACGGTGCTGAGCCATTTGTCGTTGTCCAACGCGTGGCCAATGTTTTTGTTACCAACCACGGTTCCCCCGCGCCTGCCCTCCGCACGCAGCAAGAGAGCCGCGAAAGGCAGCAGACAGAAAAGCATCGTCTGAAAAAAAGAGAGAAGGGGAAAGAGAAAATGAGAGAGAAAGTGACATTGAGGACGAGAGAAATTAAGACAGCAAGGGAGTTACATGAGCCTGCTGCCTTGATGCGCATAAGGTGGACTAGGCATAATTGTTCATACAAGTACGCGCCTACATGTAGGTTAATTCACCTGCACTTTGTCATGGATTGAAAATGTATTTAATAATGTAAATATGTCAGTATCAAAATGGACAAGAACATGATGTTATTCAATCTATTCGATTGGATTAATTTGATTGAGTAAATACCGGAGATTGCCTCTTATGAAATTGCTGCTCCTCCTAAGCTGATTATAAACATTTGGAGACATATCGCATTTGCACACCGTGGCAGATGGAGCACGGGAAACCGATTAGCTCGCGAGGCTCTCAGACGGTATAAACAGGCAATTGCCGTCTACTTGGAGCGCGCGCCTCTCTCGTCTCCTTTTACCAAACCGGGAGTGAACCAGAAATATATAGACTACATAACTCTCTCCCTGTCCTTATCATATGCATACAAATCTGTCTACACCGGTCCTAGCTCACAAACACATCCCGCTCTTCCATCCACCTACCTCAATTAGCTTGTGTCCAGCTCCTGGGGAAGACAGAGGTTTAGGGTGGGAAGTTTCTGCTGCTGTTGTCAGTTAGACGGTTTTTTTCGGTCAGACTGTAGAGTAGCCTAATTATCCACGGGACCCCCGGTAGCTCTGAACTCCGCTGTAATACTGACAGCGACCAGGAGCAGCAGGAACAAGTCTCAGCAGAACTGTCTCTCTCCCACCCTCGGTAACTCTTCCGCTCAGACTCCGCCTCTCTGATAGCGGGCTCTCTCTCTTTCCCAATCGCCCCCCCCCCCCGCTCACTCCTTCACCCTCCTCTATACCTCGCTCTCCATGTCTCCCTCCCTTCTTCCCTCTCTCGCTCACAGTTTCCCTCTCTCTTTCTCTTTGCAGTGCAGAGAGCTGGTGTGTCATTGATTTACAACGGGGGGAATGGTGCATTCACACGGGAATAAGCGGAATGTTTGTTGTATCAAGGCGAAATTTCCAGGTGCTACTACTGCCAATAAGTGGGATATTTTTGGGGGTGATGGATTATTTTGTACTTTCATGATTGATATAGTCCTACACACTTTTTCTCCACAGTTGTTATCCCGATATAACTTTTATGGTCATCATAATGCAAGCCGAGTGAATGCACTTTTGAGTATAGTCCTATAGCGTATGTCAGTGTTAGGCTACATGAAACGTTAAGGCTTCTATAGAATTGAGCACTGTGAAACTATCTGTCACTTACAATTATGTTAATTATCTGCTATAGGCCTATTTCATATAGCCTCGAGTAGTCGCCCATTTCAATATGGCCTGTGCGCGTCGCCTTCTGACTGGCGAGCGCTATTCTTTCAGCACAGCTTTCCTTTCAGAACCACGCGCCGCGCACGATGTCACTGGGGAGCAGAGAGGAGGAACTCGACTGGGGGAAAACAAAATGGTTAAAGCCTACACCACACAAATTAAAATCTTGACCTCGAAGCCTGTTCCATTGCTCCTTTTCCTTCTTCCCCTCTTATCAGGGACTGATTTAGACATGGGACACCAAGTGGGTGAAATTAATTGTCAGGTAGAACAGAAAACCAGCAGGGTCTGTCATAGCAGCCAAAGAAAAATGGGTCCGAAACAAAGCGTTTCTCTTTCACGCCTACGTGGCCTGCGGTGTAAGTGACACGGTCTTTATAATCTTTTTTATTTAACATTTATTTAACTAGGAAAGTCAGTTAAGAACAAATTCTTATTTACAATGATAACCTACTCCGGCCAAACCCTAACCCGAACGACGCTGGGGGAATTGTGCGCCACCCTATGGGACTCCCACTCACGGCCGGATGTGATACAGCCTGGATTCGAACCAGGTACTGTACGCCATTGAGATAACATGCAGGCTAGGGACACGTCAGAAGTTATCTAGGGATAACAACTATAGAGAAAAAGTGTGTAGGACTATATCAATCATGAAAGTACCAAATAATCCATCACCCCAAAAAATATCATTCTTATTGGCAGTAGTATCACCTGGAAATGTCGCCTTGAAACACGCCTCTTGCACTGAAATGCAGTGCCTTAGACCGCTGCTCCACTCGGGAGTCAGAATAAGCGGGGATCATCTCTCCCAACCCAGTCCCCCCACATCCTCTCTCATCTCTCCTGGCTCTAGGACCAGGCAGGCCGACATATCTGCACTCTGAGTGGATACGGAGTGGCTGTCACTCCCCGGGGCTATTTTCATCTGGTGCGCAGTGTGACTGATGATACATGCGGCAGCGCCACCGGTGCGATGAGCAGCAACCAGCCTGATTTGGACGTGTAAAAAAAAAAAAAAAAAAAGTGGTGCTTTTTTGCTTTGCTCTGATTTCTATGGGTCTTTTTTGTATCATTATGCCAAATGTTTATCAAAGCCATGTGCACATAGCCTTATTGAAAAAATGGCAAGATATTTCTCACTTAAAATGACACCACATCATTTCATTTTGGTATGATTAAACGCGTCAATCTAGTCTAGCAATGTCGTTTATACTCGGTCGTTGGCCCCGAGGCCTACGTGATCCCACCTAATTACCAATATTCTAAATAAATGAGAAACGACTCAAATACGGAGGCAATGGCTTCACGCCTGCTAACGGCTGATAAATGTAATTGGAACTTTTAGATGTGCGCTCAGGTGAGGAGAAACAATATTGAAAGGCGTTTCACATTACTCACGAGAATAAATCCCGTTGGGCTAGAATTCTTTTTGTTATTTTTTTTTTTAAATCTGAATGTTCATATAGCATCAACCCAACTCCTGGCTTTCCATCTAGCTCTATTTATTGTCGTTGCTGGTTGATTTCCTTCTAAAAATTGACGTATAATTAATTAGGCCTATTGACGCAATAATGAGGGGTGAAGAACGTGACTTGAACCTACAAAAAAGCACACTGTTTGTGACGTCAGTGCCATCTAGCGATGGACCTCTAACTTATTGGAACAATCTACATTTTTATTTTATTTCTTATTTAACTAGGCAAGTCAGTGAACAAATTCATATTTTACAAATGACGGCCTACAAAATATATTTGAGTTACTGTACTAATCAGGTCATTCCAACGAAGGTTTTAATTCAGATCAATTGGTTTTCCCGAAACATTTGGTTGAGTCCTCGGGTAAAAAAAAAAGAGGCGGCAAGTTTTTGGAAACGTTTAATAATCATCTCTAAATAATATCATCATACATTCTCATTTTTCCCTTGTAGGTTTATGTACAATGCATATATGTGGTTAACAGTGGACTTCAACCCGCAACACACAGAGTAGTGGAACACATGCTTGCATAAGGCACTATCTGGGGAGAAGAGAGGCCAATAGAGAAGAGAGAATGTCTGTGACAGTCCACACAGTCACATAGTTTGTATGAATGCTCAGCGTTCCTTTAGACAATACTGGAGTCTTCCCAATGCTAGGGTCCCTCTGGTCTCGAGGTTGTTGGGACAGGCTTTGGGTAAAGGCTGCTGGTGTAGGGCATGGCAGTAGGAGGAAATTGCCCCTAGACACTGATCTAAAGTCATTTTTGGATTTGCCACCAAGGTTAGGATATGTGGAAGCCAATCTGATCGGGGATCTGTATTTACAGGCAGTTCTACCCAGGTTAGGTAATGTTGTGTGGGGTTCACCAGTGGTTTCTTTGAGCAGCGGTGTCCTCATCTATGATTCGTGGGAGCCGGCCACTTGCCCCACCTTCTAGGTAACCTGGCTTCACAGCAGGCGCCTCTGACAGTTTCCTTTTGCTTTTGTTTAGGTCTGGATGGATGGAGAGAGAGAGAGATGATCTATACATAAGGTGTCCCCATTAAAAAAGTGTGTTGGTTTTGTATGGTGTTTACCGATCACTCACCTGAGATGGCCAGTAACATCTTCCTTCTCGCTCCAAACGTGGACACTCCCACCTCTTTCAGATCCTCGTCAGACAGAGTCAGGAAAGTCTGGAAATCAATCTGCAGAAATAGGGGCATGAAAACACAGTTACTCAGACAGTACATAGATGACTGGATGCTCATTGAGTCATCCTCTGTGCCACTGAAAACATCTTAGTCAGTCCTGCCTATGTAGGCTACTTCAACAGATAGAGGAATGACCTGTTTCTCTGTGAATGTGTTACTCCTATGCCCCAGGGGGCGCTAGTTGTCTGTCTGTACCTCTTGCTGTTGGAACACGTCGACGTACTTCCCCATACCGAGCTGGCTCAGGAGCTCTGGGAGATCGTCTGTAGGCTGGGGGGAGGAGCTCCGCTGGCTGGCAGTCAACGCCCTCACAGAGGACATGCACTCAAAGTAGTTACTGCAGCTCAGGAAGCTCTCCGCTAGGGGTCAGAGGTCAAAGGTGAAGAGGTCAGGGAGGAATGGGGAGAGTAGGGGAGTGACAGAAGGAACAGTTACGACAGAAAGCATAACAAAGTCTCTCTCACATCTTTCTCTAGCTCTCAGATGGAAGCCATTTAAAGCACATCTTTGATACTGACTACATTGAAGATCAGCCAGACATTGGAATTGCATTTCATTCAAAGTTCTCTTTGTAGACACATCCTCTCTGTTAGAGACACACAAAGAAACGTACAGGTTTTATCAGTTCGGGGTCTGTTTGTTGAAGACGCAAATGCCGGGAAGGACGACGTGGAGGAGAAGGAAGAGGAGAAGTTAGAGGGGGAGGAAGAGGAGGAGGAAGATGGAGAAGGGAAAATGGGGGAGAATGAAGAGGATGATCCACGTCTGTCACGCCAGTTCTCTGAATTACTGCCATTGGGCACTTTCTCCTTTGCATTCTGCGGGCCCCATGTCTACATGGAGAGAGAGAGAGAGAGCAAAAGGCAGAAAATAGAGGGAGAGAGGATGGGGGAGAGATGGGGTTTAATTGCATATATTCCGCTTGTTTATACTCCCTTCGCTTTGTTCCTCACTTTTCCTCCAATCCCCTCTCTCACTCACTCTCTCCTCTCTCCCTCCCTGAGGATGAGTGGATGAGACAGGGTGGTAATTGGTGCTCACAGTTTCTCTCCGGCTCTTGGCATTTCTCAGTGCAGGAAAACCAGTCGAGCCAAATAACACTGAGAATAATCATATTCCTAAACAAACTCTCACCCAGCTCAATGCCTCTCTAAGCTCGCAAAAAAATTACAATCAGGCGGAACACAGATACTCACTCCTAAATCCCCTGGCGCAGAACAACACAGAAGTCATCAGACAGTTCCCACTCGTATCTGTTAACCCAAATTAGCGTGGTGTTCAGTGGCTGTCCACAGAGCATTTAGCGAGGCCAGCTGCTTGATGGCTGATAAACCAAGAGGACAGGTCACCAATACAGCCCATTGAAAATGGATCGTTGGTTGATGTAAAAGCAGGTAAGATGATAACCCTAGTACAGGTGAAAAAGCATCACAGGTGATGTTGGTTTAATGCTGGTTTAAACCATTCGGGCCAATTTTCCCCAGGTAATCTAATAGTAGCTAGTAAGGTGAGCTGTACCTGTTGCTATCCAGGGTTTGTCAGGTAGGGTTTATAGGGATTCTAGTACAGGTAAGATATTAGCAGTTGTACCTGTTGTTGTTGGCCAGTGTTTGCCAGGTAAGGTTTGTAGCTGCGTCGGCTGACGTTGCGTAGCTCCTTAACAGCCTCGGCAGGCATGGACTTAGAAAAGCCCAGACCACTCCAGGTATCAGTGGGGGTCCGAACCTCTGTCACCACCGGATTCCTCTGCATGGCTGGGAGAGTAGAGATAAAATACATCTCACACACACACACGTAGGCAGCGTTAACACAGGACGCCCCATTCTGATTTTTTTGGGACAAATTATTGTCTCAAGATCTGATCTGATCTGATTGTTCAAATGACCAGTTATTGGCAAAATATCAGAATTAGACTGCCTGTGTAAACGCAGCCATAGACAGATCAGATGGACACACAGACAAAAACAAACACACACATAACTTACTCTAAGAAACATACACACCAAGTTATAAATATAAATCACTCACAAGCAGACACAGTGGTTTAATTGGTAAGCCGTGGTTGTCAGGTGTTGAATAATGCAGATAGAGAACAGTGTTTAATTGTATTTCATTTAACAGTGTTTAATTGCACTGAATACATAATACTTAATGAAGAATCTCATAGGCATAGACGTTAAACACATTGAAATTAGTGTGAGAGTGTGTATTACAGGATCCATGTAGGAGTGTGTGATGTGTAAAAAAAACAGGGTGTGTGTGCGTGCGCACGTGTGTGTGTGTGTGTGTGTGTCTAGCTCTCATAGATAGACACATGAGTATCGTAATGACCACGAGGCAGATGGCTCATTCAAACTGCTAATTCATAATCCCATAAAGCAACACTGAGGGAATTTAGAACCATTTGGCTAAAGATCCTCAGAATATCCCTCATTTTGAATGATGGTAAAGAGAGTGTGTGTGTGTGTGTGTGTGTGTGTGTGTGTGTGTGTGTGTGTGTGTGTGTGTGTGTGTGTGTGTGTGTGTGTGTGTGTGTGTGTGTGTGTGTGTGTGTGTGTGTGTGTGTGTGTGTGTGTGTGTGTGTGTGCATGTGTGGTTGTGTGGCTGAGAGTGTATCAGACACTAGAGTGTGTACATTCAGTGGGAGTAGCAATGATCCTCTATCTAACTTTGGCACGGCGCAGCCCATAAGTGCATCCCCTCCATCACCTCTCTGGCAATGTGCAGCACGTAAATAGGTCCTCTCTCTCAAGGCTCTGGCTCATTAATGGGTTCCCTCCGTCACTGATCTGAATAACAAACACGAGCTGCCTCGTCTCTCAATAACAGACAGTGGCAAGTGACCCATCCCAATGATATGCGATGAAAGCTAATTTGGCCAGGTGCAGCTGCTAAATGGGTCCCTCTTGGAAGGACTCCTCTGCAGGTCCAAAAATACATTTCTGTGTGACTGAACCCTGGACAAACCAAAATTATGTTTTTAATGAGCTGGGCTTCTGATCACACAACAAGGCAGAAGCATTTAAAAAGGTCTAACCTCTAGTTGCCAGCAGTTTCTTCATCTCATAGTCATAATCCTGCAGAAACAGGAAAAGGTGGACAAAGCCAGTAAAATAAAGGAGACAAATGCAGTTATGTTCGGACCTGATTTACTGAGAGAACAGAACAGAAGATGACTTGACCTAGCGCGTCCTGCCATTACCGCGGAGATAAACATGTTATCCCCACGGTAACCTTTGGTTCAGGGGCACCAAGTGGACAAATAAGGGCAAAAACAACAACTACCACAAACACAAATTCTTCAAATTTGATTTTGTAAGACTCAAAGAAAGAGGTCAAATCAGTTGGTGAGACAGTCTACAAAGTCACACCGTGTGACACATAATATGCTCCTCTATATTTCTCATTCGTTTTTTTTTTGAAGTTCTAGCTGCAACAAACCTGTTAACAAATCATTTGTAATCAGAGGGAGTCTCACCTCGTTCCTTGACACATCAGTGAGAGTGTCCTGAGACGGAGTCAAATCCCTCATCAGGCTGTTCCGTCTAGTGTCACTCCTCTCTCCCCCAATCTCTCTCAGGCTGTTCCGTCTACTATCACCCCTCCCCCCTTCCATCTCTCTCAGGCTGTTGCGTCTCTCACGCCGTCCTCCCTCCATCTCTCCGTCCAACAGTCTGCAACAGAGCAGCGGCAGCGAGACCAAGGTCAGGTCTGAGCCACAGAGTGTGAAAGCTGTTTTGTAGGACTCACTTAGCCAAGTAGCTCTCTCAACTAATCCAAGGGCAGTAAGGAACATTGAGACATGATACTGGTGAGAGGGAATGAATAAATGCAATACCTGTACCTTTCTGACATCATTATTTAGAATGAGTGTTGCTAAACTGCAAAAAATAAGCCTGCGGTCCCAAATTCTCTTGTTATTTTCCAGAGGCAATATTAAAAAACAACAAAAGGCTAAACATCTACTAAATTAAAATAAAAATGCAAATGTTTTGTTTTATAGTTTTTCATTCCCTTCTGAAAAAAACAGGGGCTCCTATCTAACATCCAATCCACAGATATTTGGGCCTATCCAACCAAAAAACTTAATGTCACAGTAAACTCCCTAGTGTGAATGTGTTCACCTCATGACCTGGCCTGTTGAGTGGCGTCTCCCCTGGTTGAGGAACCTGCACACTTCAGGACCCTGGAGGCTGCTCCTCCGACTCATCATCCTGACCTGGCTCATGACATCACTCAGCTCTGATGTCATCGAACCAGGGCTCTCGTCCTCGTCGGACAGGCCGGACGGATCCTCGTTTTCTGGGATCTGGGTAAACAGAGGTGATCTCATTGGTCAAACCTGATCCTACTGATCCAATAGCACCACCCATAGGACAACTGCAGAATCAAATCCCCTGCAGGGAAACGCCTTACTACTATATCAATCACAGGGGGTTGGTGGCACCTTAATTGGGGAGGACAGGCGCATAGTAATGGCTGGAACAGAATGAATGGAATGGAATTGAACTCATCAAACAAATAGTTTCTATGTGTTTGATACCATTCCATTCACTCCGTTCCAGTGATTATTATGAGCAGTCCTCCCCTCAACAGCCTCCTGTGGTATCAATCCATTATATCGCTCACTCTCTCAAATTCTCACAGTACTTCACGGAGTCTAGTACGAGAGGGTTAAATGTGGTTGTTTTTTGTAGTGTTGCATGTTAGTTATGTGGATTAATACTGGGATCTGACGGTGTCCCGATCTCTCCACACCTTCTCCAGTTGCCTGCTCTCTTTCCCCTTCAGTCCCATCCTCACGTCCTCAGAGGGCGGAGTCAGGCCTGGTGGAGGTGACGGGTGGGGTTTAGATTGGGAAAAAGAGCCAATCACAGCCTCAGTGGTGGGCACTGAGCCTACAACAAATGGAGATCAGATTAGAGATTAGAATAGGACAGGTGAAAACAGTGATACGTAGATGAAAAGACACTAACACACACACACACACACACACACACACACACACACACACACACACACACACACACACACACACACACACACACACACACACACACACACATACACACACACATACACACACACACACACACACACACACACACACACACACACACACACACACACACACACACACACACACACCATGGTCGGAGAGGCGGAGTTGCTGCAGCAGCATGTTGAGCCAGTAGTTGGTCAGCCCGTTGCCGGCCAACCTAGGGTCAGAGTTTATCTTGGGTGTCATGGCGACCTCGCTGGACTCCAGCCCTAGCAGCAGCCTCCGAGCCTCGTACAGACTGGAGATGTTCCTCTCCAGACCCTTTACCACCACTGACTGGGAAATGTAGTCCAATACACAACACCATGTCATACGAACCAGGAAATGTAGTCCAACACACAAAACAATGGGAGAATCTCAATTGCATACTCCTCATGTCCTCTATCCTCTCTCCTCTCTCCCCACCTCCTTCTCAAAACCCATTGGAAGCGATGGTCAGAGGGGAGGGACCGCTTTCTCATCCAAGGGATTTTGAGAAGGAGGCGAGGAAAGAGGACGCGAGGAGTATGCAATTGACATTCTCCCCATGTTATACAAACCAGGAAATATAGTCCAACACAGTACAATGCTTCATCAGACACTAAAGTACCAAACATTTAGCAATAATTTGACTATAACACTTGCTATAGCACTATTGTACCTTGGCAGTCTGTTTGACTTTGGGTTTGACGCTGATGAAAACCCCCAGACTCTGCATCATCTGAGCCAGTTTACGAGGGTCTGCCTCCCCATCCTCACGCATGTCAAACATCAGACACACAGGCAGACAGTCCTGTAGAACGACAACAGAGGGTTTTCTTACGGGTCCTCTCTTAGAAAACTCTCCACGGTGAACAAGGTTCCACTTTTACCTGTAATCTAATTGTCTGTCTGGTTGAATCAAATAATCCATCAAAATAAAAACGTCAACTTTGACCGCTCCTCACCATGAGTTGCTGCCTGGCCAGACACACTCCGTCTGGGCTTCCCTGGATGAGCAGTGAGGGGGGGTTCTGTGGGGCGCTGAGGTCTGGCAGAACTATCTGGGTCTGGGTCTGGTGCATGACCCCCATGAAGTGGGCTCCGTTCTGCCCCAGCAGGAAGAGGTGCTGCTGGGAGGTCACGTCCAGCTGGGTGCTGACCACCCCCATGACCCCACCCTGACCCCCAGCCCCGAGCTCTGACCCCAGCAGCAGCTCCATCAGCACACACACTGCCTTCTGTTAGGGTTCAGAGGGAGAGAGAGAGAGAAGGAGAGAGACATAATATGACATTTGGAATGTCTTTATACTTTTGAAACTTGTGTTTAATGTTTACTGTACATTTTTTATAGTTTATTTCACTTTTGTTTATTATCTGTTTCACTTGCTTTGGCAATGTAGACATATGTTTCCCATGCCAATAAAGCCCCTGAAATTGAAATTGAATTGAAATTGAATTGAGAGAGAGAGACAGAGGGAGAGAGAGAGAGAGACAGAGACAGAGAGAGACAGAGAGAGACTGAGAGAGACAGAGACATAGAGAGAGAGACAGAGAGAGAGAGAGACAGAGAGAGAGAGAGACAGAGAGAGAGAGAGAGAGACAGAGGGAGAGAGAGACAGAGGGAGAGAATGTGTGCATATATAGAATCATATTAAATTAATATTCTATTTCAAGTGGAGGTTTCTCTTTATGAAAGTAAGTGTGTGTGTGTGTGTGTGTGTGTGTGTGTGTGTGTGTGTGTGTGTGTGTGTGTGTGTGTGTGTGTGTGTGTGTGTGTGTGTGTGTGTGTGTGTGTGTGTGTGTGTGTGTGTGTGTGTGTGTGTGTGTGTTCCACTGACCTTGATGGCGACGGAATTGCCCTGCAGTGCTCTAACCACACAGCAGCTGCTGTACAGTCTGGGCTGGGCCCTAAAGCTCACACTGACCCCCAGAGCCTGCGCCACCTGCTGGATGACCGGCGACGCAGCATCCGGCAGGGCCTGGGTCACCAGGGTCACTGGTAGGTCAAAGGTCAACACCAGCGGCTGAAGGTCCTGAGGGACACAGAAGAGGGAAGGGTGAGAGGTCATGATGGTGTATAGATCACATGCACAAAATAAAGATGAAGGCAACCCATGCATTAAGGTGGAGAGACACCGACTCGTATCCTCTTCCTGGCTGCCTCCACCCCTTGGACAGGCCCAGCGATGGACACCTGGACAGGGGAGGCAGAGAGAGGGGAGAGACAAAATAAGATTGCTTAAGGACAATAACTAACAGGCAGTACCTGGTTGCTAAGGGACAATATCCAGTTACTAAGGTGCTGTACCTGGTTGATTAGAGACAGTTGCTAAGAAACTGTTCTGGGTTACTTGGAGACAGTACCTGGTTGCTCTTTTCTCCAGTGACGTTGTGGCGGTTGGAGTCGGGGAAGTGGATGTGGCATGATGTCATCTCCATCACCTTCTTGATGTTCCCGCCCCCTTTCCCGATCACATGGGAGTGTTCTGTGTGGGCCACATCCATCTTCAGGGTCACCTTGTTGACCTGGCTCAGGAGAACATGGGTTTAACTAACTGTGTTCAGTTAGTTGACTTAATTACATGTGAGGTATTTGATTATACCTCAGTTTAGGACACTTACCTTTGTCTCCAAAAGTTCTAGAATTTTCTTTTTGGCCTCTAGAACATTAGCTCTTTTCCCATCCACTTTCACATGGGGGTCTGCATTATCGATACAAGAGACAGGATACAAACATTTAATCTAAAAGACATAGTAGCAGGCAGACTTTGTTAAATCTTTTGTATAATATTGAATATCAAGTTGTATAGGAGATTGAGACAGATTGAGACAGCTTGTTTGAGTATGGAGGTGTCAGGTGTTCTAGATCAGATAGAGGTAACATCACCTTTCTTTGACTTGGCTCCTATTTTCAGCTTGGATGGCCATTTCACCTGGGTGTTAGTTTCCACCATCACCTGCAAGACAACATGCCAGAAAAAACAGGTGTCAATATGTGAGTGAGACAGAGAAACGAAGGAGTCCGAAAGACAGGTGTTTAACCACGAGAGTAACACCAGTCCATACATCCCACACACACACACACACACACACACACACACACACACACACACACACACACACACACCAAAACACGTCCTATTCAGAGAAGACAATACTTAATTAGCATCTCAAAGAGGTTCATCGCCGTAACAATGACAAATTGCTGAGAAACAATGTCGACAGTCAGTCTGTGACCTTTCATGTTCTCTATACAGATTTCCTCTGGTAAATCTGTAGACTTTTAATTGCATGTAGTTTCATTTCAGTGAGTTATTTCCCACATTATATGAATGTCTGCCTATCATTTGATTTATTTTATCTCCATCCTTTATTCTCAGTGTCAGTGTGACCTTCGTTCTGCATACTTACTCTCTCGAAGAACTCTTCACCTGTAAGTCCCTCTCCATGTCTCGGGGCTGAGAAAACAGAAAGAGAGGAGAGTGAAAGAGAAGAGAGAGACAAAAAGAGAGAGTAACTTATTGCACATAATCGGAGGTATAAAGATATACAAACACACATTCATCTAATATCAACAATAATCAGACAGGGTTACTGGTTAATGGTTTGCTTGTGTCTAAGCAACACTTTTCTTCAAAGACAGAAGAATGTGAGATCTAAGGGTCAACATTTAAACAGGGAGAGTTGAAATTTGCAGAGAAGAGGGGGGACGAGGGCTGGAAGGTAAACATTTTTTAAAAGGCCATCGCTTCACAATGACATTTAGAGGGTGAGGGGGGAGCCCCCATAAAAAGCCCCCCGTCCTCTGATCGCCATGGGTTACGCTCCCCCGAAACTGAGGAATGGGCGAGCGAGCAGCATGGGGCGGAGAGAGAGGGAATGGGGGGCACCAAAAGCCAGCCCCAGAGACAGCTAATCGCGTCAAAAGTATTTCACTGACGCATGGACCCCCTACCCCACCAGAAATTAAATAACAAACAGTGTCACACTCAATAAATTGATGGAAAACAACTAGGAGGCCTATCCCTCTATAGTTATTATTCACACCCTAACGTCCCAGATCTCAGTCCCAACACAGCATGCTAACTAACACTTAGGGGAAAGAGAATATGATGTTTATCAAAAACTGGCTGGCTGGCACAGTGTGATTTGCGTGGCTTATTCACAGGACTACCCATGCAAACCCCCATTCTCTCTCTCTATTTTACACACACACACACACACACACACACACACACACACACACTCTATGAACAACATGAAGCCGCTCAGATACTCAGATTCTTCCACATCAAGGCTGAGGTAGAGAAGTAACAGCCTCTAATTCACTACTCCTGTCAGAGTTTCCACTGTAACACAGGGGAGGAAGTTTGCCACAGACCTGCCTCTGCACTGATACCCAACAGAGACAGACACCTCCACGCTATTGTCATGACAGAATGGGAATGATGATACTACAGCAACCCTGCCTGAGCCTCACGCCTGTGAATGCACAAGCAACCTTATCTCATAAATCATCAAGGCAGAAACTTTAACCATGCTTAACAACAATGACGACAGCTGCTTAATGACCTGGCAATTATATACGGAGGTGCTGTGCCAGACAGATGCTAAGAGCTCCTCGGGATTCACATTATGCAGAAGAACCGTGGACAGCATTACAATTACTGTACTGTGAAGTCAAACGTTTTTCTGAGTCAACTCAGGTAACCGTACGAATTTATGGAACGCACTTGCGCGATTCAATCTTGGTCAATTTATGACCACACTGGAAGTCAATGCATAACCACAAGACCAAGTCTCACCTGTTCAGCAAACTTACCATACAGCATGGCCTCCAGTTTCTTCCTATCGATACGGAATCTCTCCTCAACCCATTCCGGGTCCGAATGTTCACCTACCACAGGCTCTGGTCCTGGTCCGGAGTTACCTCCTTCCTCCTCGTCCTCATCCTCCTCTTCCTCTCTGTCGCGGTGGGACGGGGATGGGGAAGGAAAAGGGGTCTGAGATAGAGACTGGTCCTGGTTTAGGATGGGTCCAGGACTGGGTTCTAGACTACATTCTAGTCTTGGTTCTAGGTGAGGCTGGTATTGTTCTAGCTGGCTCAGGATGGGTTCTGGGCCGGGTCTGTGTGGTTCTATCTGGGTAGGGAGAGGAGACCTTTCCTCCGTTGTGGTGGCCATAGTAAGACTGAGAATCTGTCAGTGTGTCCAAGGAGACGGAGAGAGAGACAACGGAAGAGAAACACCCCCTCTGCCCCCCATAGCCCCCCTTACATCCCCGCCTCCACACACACACACACACACACACACACACACACACACACACACACACACACACACATTTCAATAGGCCATAGATAGAACATGAGGAGGGGCATAGGTGGCTCATAAGAGGGGTTATAATAATACTCTATGCACTAATCCAGATGTCCTACTTTGAGGATATGACACTGGCAACACAGACAACGTCAGAAGACCTTTGAATACCAACTATACATAGGCAAGCAGACACACACATTCCATCCTGATCAGAGATGCATTTTTCTACAGAAATGAAGTGAACCCAAAGTGCCACCTCTTGTACTGAGGGTCCCCCCGAAACCTGAATGAGAGGAAGAGGGCTTGAGATTCCTGAGATGGGGGGGGGGGGGTCAGGGGGTTTGGATGGGTGTAGGGACTGGTTGGGGAAGGTTGAGGGGTGGGAGGGATGGGGGGACCTGGGCGTTGAGGAACAATGCTGGGGATAAAAGAGCCGCTCCGCTAACAACCAGCTCCAGCTCTGTTTGCCAGAGTTGCCTGGCAACCTGTTTGTTTACGAACAAGCAGGTGGTGAGAAAGTCATAAACTTCAGCACAGAGGAAAGATGGGTAAAGAAAAGAGAAAAGTGACAAAAAGAGGAAAAATCCCCACTGCATTTCATACCGCTACCTGCCCTTTCCCTGTCCCCCAATCTCCATCCCCAAAAACAGTGTCACAGGAGACAAACTTCAGAACTCAAACTGGGGTAAAACCAAGATGATTTGTTAAACACTTATGTGGTTACTACATGATTCCATATGTGTTATTTTATAGTTTTGATGTCTTCACTATTATTCTGCAATGTAGAAAATAGTCAAAATAAAGAAATACCCCGGAATGAGTAGGTGTGTCCAAACTGATGACTGGTACTGTATATAAAGTGTAGTATTGGGATGCATACTCAAAATTCTCTATATCTGACACAGTATCTTCTTTTCTTTAAGCCCATAACCATGTGAGTGAGGTGTATAGTTTTGTTTCAAAGTAGATTTGTTTAAGACTACCAAGAAACACTGTGTGACCCTGATTTTAGCCCACTGCAGTAAAAGGTTCAAACTAGGATGATTCGCCTGAGGAAAACTAGGCAACTCTGACGTACATCATCCCCATGGAAACTGTCTGGTTACAAGGATTTATAACTCGTTGATTTTAAGTTAGATTAAACTTGACTTCACAGTTCCAGCTCCTCTGCAACTCTGTGAAAGAGTATGAGTGTCTTCCAGTAAGAATGGTGCGTCACTGTTAACCCTGGAACAGCAGCAAAGAGAAAAGCTAACCAACACACCAGTCTCCTAGGGCCAAGGGGCCTGTTGTTTCCAAGGGTCCCTAATCCCTGCCAGGAGACCCAGTGTTCAGGAATGGACCCTTTGTATGTGTCAGACACTAACACCTGCAAAATTATGACATGCATGCACTATGCGTGTGTGGGTGTGTTTTTATGTGTGTGTGTGTGTGTGTGTGTGTGTGTGTGTGTGTGTGTGTGTGTGTGTGTGTGTGTGTGTGTGTGTGTGTGTGTGTGTGTGTGTGTGTTTGTGTGTGTGTGTGTGTGTGTGTGTGTGTGTGTGTGTGTGTGTGTGTGTGTGTGTGTGTGTGTGTGTGTGTGTGTGTGTGCGTGCGTGTGTGTGTGTGTGTTCCAAAAAGTCTGTTAAATATCTGCCCCGAATTAAGATTCAAAAGGTATCTGCCGAAAGAATCGGGTGTCAGCTTTGACATGACAACTTGAGTTTGGGAAAAAAAAAAAAAATTTTGGTTATTGAATTACAGTAAGTGAAGTGGATTTACACCCGGTAACAGAGTTACGGTAACGGAATTACATCATGCGTCCTTGATCTGTTAATGCTACTTATGGAAATGAATGTCATTCTCGTCATGGCGATGTATCCTGAATAGGTACAGAAAGGTAGAAATACGCAATATCATCCTTTGCATGTATGGCTATTATTCTAAATGACCTCCGCACACAAACAAGACCCCATTTGTAAAAAAGGGACAGCAGGGACTAAGATAAACTCGCTTAATGTCAGCTAGACAATGACGACACTGTTTTGCAGGAGTTTTATTGAATCCATGTTGATGTTTTCGATGGTGGCCTGGTTTGGCAATCTTAATGTAGGCGACAAAAACAGGCTAGACAGGGTGGTGAAGGAGGCCAGCAAGGTCATCAGGCTGCAACAGGCACAGCTCTCAGAGACATCCAGGAGGCAAGTGGTGAGAAGCGTTAACAATCGGTGAATCTTGAACCAGCCCCTAGCCCCGACCAACTCACTCAGAGGGCCCTCCGTCGTTACTGTTGCTGAGGACACTCCCAGAGGGTGACTTCAAGAGTGGCGAGGGGATCAAATAGAGACTCTAAAAGTCTAAGCTGTTGTGGTGGGGGGGGGGGGGGGGCTAACTAAGCTAACATCTGGAATTGTTTTAAGATGATCCTAGCATGGATCATTTAGCTATTTGATTTAGAAGTTTAGGACACCTGTAAGTATAAAAAAAAATATATATATACAAACATTTAATTTAATAAAATATTGAATTTGGCCTTTACTATTATAGCACATAGAAATGCAGTGAATAATCAATCAAGTTTATTTTATATAGCCCTTCGTACATCAGCTAATATCTCGAAGTGCTGTACAGAAACCCAGCCTAAAACCCCAAACAGCAAGCAATGCAGGTGTAGAAGCACGGTGGCTAGGAAAAACTCCCAAATAACACATTGATAGGCAGAAAAGACTGTAAAAAAAGAAGTCATAAGGAATATGGTTTTGAAGTCTGTCCTATATCTAGGAGATATAAGAAAAATATTAGGTTTTTTGGACACATATTTAACTCCTTATTTTTGTTGCCACAAAGTTCCCTCCATACTTTCAAACGAGTCCCGTGACACTAGTGGGGGTGTTAGAGCAAAGACGGCAAACACCACCATGTTCATGAGTATATCCCCTTTCCATAGAGTGGTCATAACAGTTTCCAGAGGTTTTTGTGAAAAGACCAATTTTTGGGATGTCTCATGGTTTGACAAACACTGCTGTAGCTCGGCCACCTTCAGTCGCAGATGCGGAAGGCCAACATGATATATCTAGCTTAAACTGACGGATTTTGACGGGGATTATTATGTTACTTAGACTGACGCATGGGCACGTCAATAGACTCTTAAGGATTAGAAACATACTCTAGTATTATGTTAAATAAAAGCAACACCAAAATGGCACAATACATTATTTATCCATAAATCTCTATTGGGCACGAAATAATCTGAAACACAACCAAACAAACAGCAAATGCATCTAACAAGTTTGTAGAGTCACACGCTTGATGTAATCATTGCGTGCTAGGAATATGGGACCAAATATTACACTTTTGACTACTTTAATATACATACGTAAATTTGTCCCAATTCTTTTGGTCCCATAAAAAGGGGGGACTAGGTACAAAAAGTGCTGTAACTTCTAAACGGTTCTCCCGATATGAATGAAAATACCCCTTAAATTAAAGCTGACAGTCTGAACTTTAACTTCGTAGTCATTGTATCATTTCTGGAGTACTGGAGTACAGGGGCAAAACAACAATAACAAAAATGTCACTGTCCCAATACTGTTGGAGCTCACTGTATTCCATATGTTACACGAGTTGTGCCTCGAAATCAGACAAACAAATACAGCCAAGCACGACTCCAACGCCATCATTAAGTTTCCCAATGACACAACGGTGGTAGGCCTGATCACCGACAACGATGAGACAGCCTATAGGGAGGGGCTCAGAGACCTGGCAGTGTGGTGCCAGGACAACAACCTCTCCCTCGACGTGATCAAGACAAAGGAGATGATTGTGGACTACAGGAAAAGGAGGGCCAAGAACACACCCATTCTCATCGACGGGGCTGTAGTGGAGCAGGTTGAGAGCTTCAAGTTCCTTGGAGTCCACATCACCAACAAACTAACATGGTCCAAACAGTCGTGAAGAAGGCACAACAATGCCTATTACCCCTCAGGAAATTGAAAAGATTTGACATGGGTCCTCAGATCCTCAAAAGGTTCGACAGCTGGACCATCGAGAGCAGCCTGACTGGTTGCATCACCGCCTGGTATGGCAACTGCTCGGCCTCCAACCGCAAGGCGCTACAGAAGTTAGTGCGTACGGCCCAGTATATTATTGGGGCCAAGCTTCCTGCCATCCAGGACCTCTATACCAGCCAGTGTCAGAGGAAGGCCCTAAAAATTGCCGGACTCAAGCCACCCTGTGTCACGTTCTGACCTTTATTTTCCTTTGTTTTTGTCTTTAGTTATTTTGGTCAGGGCGTGAGTTGGGGTGGGCAGTCTATGTTATGTGTTTCTATGTTGAGGTTTGTCATTTGGCCTGATATGGTTCTCAATCAGAGGCAGGTGTTTTGCATTGTCTCTGATTGGGAACCATATTAAGGTAGCCTGTTTTCACTGTTGGTTTGTGGGTGATTGTTCCTGTTTTTTTCCTGAGTTCACTAGTTCGGGACTGTAGCTTCATTGGTTTTTCGTCTGTTTATTGTTTTTGTTCATATTGAGAAGTATTCTAATAAATTATGGATACGCTTCTACCAACGGAAGACGTTACACCCTGCTGCTACTCGCTGTTTATTATCAACGCATAGTCATTTTACCCCTACCTACATGTACATATTACCTCAATTACTTTGACTAATCTCTACCCCCACACATTGACTCGGTACCGTGTATACAGATTGTTTTGATCATGCGGACAGGTATATGTTTCGGGTAGCCTCTGAGAATAACATGTAAACATGGAAACGGTGACTGAATTCATCAGGAAGTGTATAGGGGATGTTGTTCCAACTGTGACTATTAAAACCTACCCAAACCACAAACTGTGGAAAGATGGCAGCATTCGCGCAAAACTAAAAGCGCTAAATAATGCGTTTAACCACGGCAAGGTGACTGGGAATACGGTTGAATACAAACAGTTTAGTTATTCCCTCCGCAAGGCAATCAAACAGGCAAAACGTCAGTATAGAGACAAAGTGGAGTCGCAATTCAACGGCTCAGACACAAGACGTATGTGTCAGGGTCTACAGACAATCACCGATTACAAAGGGAAAACCATCCACGTCGCGGACACCAACGTCAAGCTAAACACCTTCCTCGCCCACTTTGAGGATAACACAGTGCCACCGACGCGGCCCGCTCCCAAGGACTGTGGGCTCTCGTTCTCCGTGGCAGACGTGAGTAAGACATTTAAGCGTGTTAACCCTCACAAGGCTGCCGGCCCAGACGGCATCCCTAGCCTCGTCCTCAGAGCATGCACAGACCAGCTTGCTGGAGTGTTTACGGACATATTCGATCTCTCTCTATCCTAGTCTGCTGTCCCCACTTGCTTCAAGATGTCCATCATTGTTCCTGTACCCAAGAAAGCAAAGGTAACTGAACTAAATGACTATCGCACTGTAACACTCACTTCTGTCATCATGAAGTGCTTTGAGAGATTAGTTAAGGATTATATCACCTCTACCTTACCTGACACCCTAGACCCACTTCAATTTTCTTACCGCCCCAATAGATCCACAGACGATGCAATCGCCATCGCACTGCACACTGCCGTATCCCCTCTGGACAAGAGGAATACGTACATCAGAATGCTGTTCATTGACTATAGCTCAGCCTTCAACACCACTGTACCCTCCAAACTCATCATTAAGCTTGGGCCCTGGGTCTGAACCCTGCCCTGTGCAATTGGGTCCTGGACTTCCTGACGGGCCGCCCCCAGGTGGTGAAGGTAGGAAACAACACCTCCACTTCGCTGATCCTCAACACAGGGGCCCCACAGGGGTGCGTACTCAGTCCCCTCCTGTACTCCCTGTTCACCCATAACTGCGTGTCCATACACGACTCCAACTCAATCATCAAGTTTGCAGACGACAACAGTAGTAGGCCTGATGGCCAACAATGAGACAGCCCACAGGGGGGAGCTAAGGGCGCTGGCGGAGTGGTGCCAGGAAAATAACCTCTCCCTTAACGTCAACAAAACAAAGGAGCTGATTGTGGACTTCAGGAAATAGCAGAGGGAGCACGCTCCTATCCACATTGACGGGACCGCAGTGAAGGTGGAAAGCTTCAACTTCCACGGCGTATACGTCACTGGCAATCAGGAGATTGAAGAAATTCGGCTTGGCCCCTAAGACCTTCACAAACTTTTACAGATGCACAATTGAGAACATCCTGTTGGGCTGTATCACCGCCTGGTACGGCAACTGCACCGCCCGCAACCGCAGGGCTCTCCAGAGGGTGGTGCGGTCTGCCCAGCGCATCCCCAGGGACACACTGCCTGCCCTCCAGGACACCTACCTACACCTACACCCGATGTCACAGGAAGGCCAAAAAGATCATCAAGGATATCAACCACCCGAGCCATGGCCTGTTCACCCCGCTATCATTCAGAAGGCAAGGTCAGTACAGGTGCATCAAAGCTGGGACTGAGAGACTGAAAAACAGCTTCTATCTCAACGCCATCATACTGTTAAATAGCCATCACTAGCCGGCTACCACCCAGTTACTCAATCCTAAGCCTTAGAAGCTGCTGCCCTATATACATAGACATGGAATCACTGCCCACTTTAATAATGGAACATGTCACTTTAATAATGTTTACACACTGCTTTACTCATCTCATATGTATATACTGTATTCTATTCTACTGTATTTTAGTCAATGCCACTCCGACATTGCTCGTCCTAATATTTATATATTTCTAAAATTAATTATTTTACTTTTAGATTTGTGTGTATTGTTGTGAATGGTTAGATACTGTACTACTGCACTGTTGGAGCTAGGAAGACAAGCATTTCGCTACACCAGCAATAACATTTGTTAAATATGTGTGTGACCAAGACAATACAATTTGATTTGTTACTGTATTGTTGCGCTTTAATATTTTCTTAACTCTTATTTTTCTTAACTGCATCGTTGTAAATAAGCATTTCACACTAAGTTTTCTACACCTGTTGTATTCGGCGCATGTGACAAATAAAATTTGATTTGATTTCGTTCTCTCGAGTGGTGCAGCGGTCTAAGGCAATGCATTGCAGTGCTAAAGGACGTCACTACAGACCCTTGTTCGTTCCCGCTCACAACCGGCCCTGATCGGTAGTCCCATAGGGCGGCGCACAATTGGCCCAGCGTCGTCCGGGCTAGGGGAGGGTTTGGTCGGGGGGTAGGCCGTCATTGTAAAGACGAATTTGTTCTTAACTGGCTTGCCTAGTTAAATAAAGGTTAAACATTTTTTTTATTAGATTTGTTCTAGACAGCCGCTAGATGGCAATGTGTAATCGCAAACAACCTTCTTGCATCACTTCACGTTTTGCTATTTCCGGGTGACGTTGCCCGCCACCTTCCTAAAGAATTCGTGACTGTTCAATACTCAATTTTTCTATTTAGCAAGAGCTAACGTTACAGTACTCATGGAAAGAACTCCCCTGAATATTTTAAGAGACTCATTTAGCGCAATTATGTAGAAATATTAATCTTGAGACTCGCTCTAGGACAAAGAAATATGTGGAGAGTACAAGGGTTTGTTGGAAGAGGTAAACTTAATATCATTAACCATTTTCTCCATTAACTTTAACTAACCAGCCTTGTTTATGCACTCGGGTCGAAGTTTGCTCGATTTTTCTATAGAAGTGTAATATTGTTTTATCTAGATTTGCAAATAAATTAGCTGTCCAGCTAGTTAATATTTGATTTGGCATGAGAGTAACGTTAGTGTTATGCGCAAGAACTAAAATCATTGACATGCTTGCTAGCGCGTAAGTTCTCTAAAGTTCGAGAATGCGCTAACTTATGCAGGAAGTCTGTTTTTAAAACTGGGGCAGATCATGCTCAGTGTATGCGTAAACCAACATTTAGGTACTACTTTCTGCTCCACAAATCGTTGTTATATGGGTACTTAAATTGACACTGCCTTCACTTAGCCGATTAAACTCAACTCGAATCGTTGACTGGAAACCAGACATTTTGAATAAGGAAAGTTATCTCACGACCTCTACAAGACAGAATGTTTAATGAAATTATATGTTTAAAACCTGTTGGGGATGGGGGCGCTGTTTAGACTATTTATGCTAATGTGGCTAATTTTTTAAACGGCTTCCCACAAAATCCTTGATCGTACAATATGCATATTATTATTATTATTGGATAGAAAACAGTCTATAGTTTCTATAGGAGTTGAAATTTTGTCTCTAAGTGGAACAGAGCCCATTCTACAGCAATTTCCCTGACATGGAGTCAGATTTGAGAAATGTTGGCCACTTTTCTGAAGTCAGTTAAAAGGGCACTGTCGTTGCTATGACTATACGGACACTTCTTACGTCTTCCCCTGGATGCCTTTACGTGATGACGATTCCAACGGGCTCGATTGCTCGTTCACAGGCCCTACAAATGAAAAAAACCTTTAGCTAGCAAGTCTTTTCTTGCTGCGTAACGCGCGTGGAAGACACCGACCCTCTCCTGTTCCAAGCGTTAGTTTAGCCTGTTATATTTCTCCGGTCATCTTTTCACTCGTTATAGGAGTTAAAAACATCATAAGGTAGTTAATTTAAAGCGTTTTATAGCAATTTATATCCGTTTAGTGCGATTTTGGGACATTTATTTTTGCAACGATGTGAAAAGTTGGGCATGCTTTTCAGTTCATCCCGAACTCAGTTGACATTTCCACATGGCAAGAGGACAGCTTTCCACCAAAAGACGATTTCTCCCAAGAAAGGATCCTTTGCCCAAGATACTGATGGAAGAACAGCTCAAGGTAGGACATTTTTATTATGATAAATCGTGTTTCTGTCGAAACATTTTAGTGGCTTAGGACGCCATGTTTTTTGACGTAGCTTCGCTTGGCGCAAACTGTATTGAAAAGTAAGGATAAATTAAAAAATGTAATAACGCAATTGTATTAAGAATTAAATTGTCTATCAATCCCTGTCCACCCTATATTTTTTAGTCACGTTTATGAGTATTTATGTATAAGAGTAGATCACTGTCTAAGTGGCGCAAGGACATTTTCTGACCAGCTGAGCTACATTTCACATTGTCTAACCATGATTTTGGTGGCTAAATATAAACATTTTCGATCAAACTGTATATGCATGTTGTAATGTTATGTTACAGGAGTGTCATCGGAAGAATTCTGAGAAGGTTAGTGAAAAAATTAATATCTTTTGGCGATGTTGACTTTTATCGCTCACTTTGGCTAGAATCAATGCTGGGCTGCTAATTGCTATGTGCTAAGCTAATATAACGATTTATTGTGTTTTCGCTGTAAGACACTTAGAAAATCTGAAATATTGTCTGTATTCACAGGATCTGTGTCTTTCGATTCGTGTATGCTGTGTATTTTTACGAAATGTTTGATGATTAGTAGTTAGGTAAACACGTTGCTCATTGTAATTATTCTAGTCCATTTGTGATGGTGGGTGCAATTGTAAACTATGCCATATACCTGAAATATGCACTTTTTTCTAACAAAACCTATCCCATACCATAAATATGTTATCAGACTGTCATCTAATGAGTTTTTTTGTTGGTTAGGGGCTATAAATATCTTAGTTTAGCCGAATTGGTGATGGCTACTGGTGTTGGTGGACAAATAAAAGATGGTGGATTATGCTAATGTGTTTTTAGGTAATAGATGTACATCTTTACATATTGTGTCTTCCCTGTAAAACATTTTAAAAATCGGAAATGTTGACTGGATTCACAAGATCTGTGTCTTTCATTAGCTGTATTGGACTTTAATGTGTGAAAGTTAAATATTTAAAAAAAATATTTTTTTTGAATTTCGCGGCACTGGTTTTTCAGTGGGGGGGGGGGGGGGGGTGTGCCGCTAGCGCCACGCTGATCCTAGACAGGTTTTAACATCCTTTACCGGTTGTTGGTGCGATTGGTCCTTTTGGCGGAAATAATAAGAGACAATATACCCACAGGAAAGTACACTGAAAAAAAAGATAAACGTAACAGGAAACAATTCCAAAGATTTTAGTTATAGTTAATATAAGGACATCAGTCATTTTAAATAAATAAATTAGGCCCTAATCTGTTAATTTCACATGACTGGGAATAAAGACACCTTTGTCTATATTGTTTATGTAGATTTGGCTATTTCAGCCACAGACGTTACTGACAGGTGTATAAAATTGAGCACACAGCCATGCAATCTCCATACACAAACACTGGCAGTAGAAGATCCTACTGTCATAGGATGCCACCTTTCCAGCAAGTCAGTTTGTCAAATTTCTGCCCTGCTAGAGCTGCCCTGGGCAACTGTAAGTGCTATTGTTGTGAAGTGGAAACATCTAGGAGCAACAATGGCTCAGCAGTGAAGTGGTAGGCCACACAAGCTCACAGAATGGGACCGCTGAAGCGTGTAAAAATTGTCTTTGGTTGCAACTAGAGGTCGACCGATTATGATTTTTCATCGCTGATACCGATTATTGGAGGTCCAAAAAAAGCCGATACCGATTAATCAATATATATATTTTGTAATAATGACAATTACAACAATACTGAATGAACAATGAACACTTTTATTTTAACTTAATATAACACATAAATAAAATCTATTAGGTCTCAAAGAAATAATGAAACATGTTCAATTTGGTTTAAATAATGCAAAAACACAGTGTTGGAGAAGAAAGTGAAAGTGCATTATGTGCCATGTAAAAAAGCTAAAGTTTAAGTTCCTTGCTCAGAACATGAGAACATGTGAAAGCTGGTGGTTCAATATTCCCAGTTAAGAAGTTTAAGACGTGTCGACTATTTTTCTCTATACCATTTGTATTTCATATACCTTTGACCATTGGATGTTCTAATAGGCACTTTAGTATTGCCAGTCTAATCTCAGGAGTTGATAGGCTTCAAGTCATAAACAGCGCTGTGAAGCAAGCATTGTGAAGAGCTGCTGGGACAACGCAGTAAAGTTTGAATGAACGCTTACGAGCCTGCTGCCGCCTACCACCACTCAGGCAGACTGCTCTATCAAATCATAGACTTAATTATAATATAATAAACAGGCTGTGATTCGATGATAAATTAACAAGCAATCGCATTGATTATATGCAACGCAGGACAAGCTAGCTAACGTATTAATATCATCAACCGTGTGTAGTTAACTAGTGATTATGTGAAGATTGAAGTTTTTTTTAGAAGATAAGTTTAATGCTAGCTAGCGACTTACGTTGGCTCCTTGCTGCACTCACGTAACAGGTGGTCAGCCTGCCACGCAGTTTCCTTGTGGAATGCGATGTAATCGGCCATGCCGATTAAATCGGTTGACCTCTAGTTGCAACACTCACTACCGAGTTCCAAACTGCCTCTGGAAGAAACGTCACGTCAAGTACTGTTTGTCGGGAGCTTCATGAAATGGGTTTCCATGGCAGAGCAGACGCACACAAGCCTAAGATCACCATGCGCAATGCCAAGCGTCGGCTGGTGTGGTGTAAAGCTCGCCTCCATTGGACTCTGGAGCAGTGGAAACGTGTTCTCTGGAGTGATGAATCACGCTTCACTATCTGGCATTCTGACGGAAGAATCTGGGTTTGGCGGATGATAGGAGAACGCTACGTGCCCTAATTCATAATGTCAAATATAAAGTTTGGAGGAGGAATAATGGTCTGGGGCTGCTACAGCATACAATGACATTCCAGACGATTCTGTGCTTCCAACTTTGTGGCAACAGTTTGGGGAAGGCCCTTTCCTTTTTTTACATGACAATGCCCCCGTGCACAAAGTGAAGTCCATACAGAAATGGTTTGTTGAGATCGGTGTGAAAGAACTTGACTGGCTTGCACAGAGCCCTGACCTCAACGCCATCGAACACCTTTGGGATGAATTGGAACGCCGACTGCAAGCCAGGTCTAATCGCCCAACGTCAGTGCCCGACCTCACTAATGCTCTTGTGGCTGAATCGAAGCAAGTCCCCGCAGCAATGTTCCAACATCTAGTGGAAAGCCTTCCCAGAAGCGTGGAGGCTGTTATAGCAGCAAAGGGGGGACCAACTCCATTTTAATGCCCATGATTTTGGAATGAGATGTTCGACGAGCAGGTGTCCACATACTTTTGGTCATGTAGTGTACCTTAAAAAAAGGTAGGGGCGTGGATCAGAAAACCAGTCAGTATCTGGTGTGACCGCCATTTGCCTCATGCAGTGCGACACATCTCCTTCGCATAGAGTTGATCAGGCTGTTGATCGTGGAATGTTGTCTCGCTCTTCAATGGCTTCGCGAAGTTGCTGGATATCGGCGGGAACTGGAACACACTGTCGTACACGTCGACCCAGAGCATCCCAAACATGCTCAATGGGTGACAGGTCAGGTAAGTTTGCGTGCCGTGAAAGAACTGGGATATTTTCCACTTCTAGGAATTGTGTACAGATCCTTGCAGCATGGGGCCGTGCATTATCATGCTGAAACATGGATGTGATGGCGGCGGATGAATGGCACGACAATGCGCCTCAGGATCTCGTCATGGTATCTCTGTGCATTCAAATTGCCATTGATACAATGCAATCGTGTTGTCCGTAGCTTATCCTGGCCCATACCATACCCCCACCGCCACTATGGGGCTCTTTGCTCACAACATTGACATCAGCAAACCGCTCACTCACAGGACTCCGTCTGCCCGGTACAGTTGAAACCGGGATTCATCTGTGAAGAGCACACTTCTCCAGCGTGCCAGTGGCCATCGAAGGTGAGCATTTGCCCACTGAAATCTGTTACAACCGAGAACTGCAGTCAGGTCAAGACCTGGTGAAGAGCATGTAAACAAATTTGTTCACAAAATTTGCGACAAGTAAGCTTTTTGTGCCTATGGAAAAATGTTCACTACCTGTTGCATTTTTATATTTTTGTTTAGTATATAATCACAAACTTTTCAGAGCACTGGTAATGTATTCAGATTTCTATCACCTTAAGCAAGCGCACAAGATAAAAATGGATTCACGAGATGCATGCATACTTGCAGAGTTCATGCAAATGTTTATTTGGTTATGTGCATGCTTCAGGTGATAGGAAACACGAATGCACTTTCAGTACTTTGAAAAGTTGATGTAATTATACTTTCCTGTGCATATCATATTGTCTCGTAATCCTACCGTCAAAAGGACCAACCACGTGGACAACCGGTGAAGTACGTTAAAATATCATTTTATTCAACATTCTGGCTTGTAGAGGAAACTTTCCTGAGTCAAACGCTCATTTCTGCCCGTAGATGAATTCTATGCAATTCAACGTCGGGTTTGCAGGCAACTCCAATCGGGGAGTTGAGTTCAGTTGGCTAGCCTCCACCGTGCCAACCGTGATCAGCCAGCCTGTTTTGGTCTCAGCCGGTTGGGCGTCTGTTTACAAAACATTGACTAACCAACCGCTGCTGTAACCGGTTTAGTGACACCTTATGTTATGTGGTTTGTTTGAACGTCCTTATGACGATAAAGACCTGTGTTGCACAGAATACACAACTACATAAGACTGCCTCTTATTAAAATGCATATGAAATATTAAAAAAGACTAATGCTTGTGCTCTGTGCATGTGACTTTAACCCACTATTAAATGTGCAGCGGAAAAGCAGATGGTATCAGCAGTATCTTCCAGGCTAACTCAATACAACCCATCTTGCCAACCCCCCCCCCCCCCCCCCCCCCCCCCCAGTTTTTAGCCGGTGCCATGGCAACGCCCCCCTGCGCCTGTCTCTGAATCATCACGTGGAGGGTGAGGTCATCCACTCCTCCACCTTCCTCTCCACCGGCCGGCACTCCCCCAACAGCAGGTACCTCATCCCTTCATTTCCTCCTTCCTCGCTAGCCTTGCAGCTGGTTGCATCATCCTGCGGGCCCTGGTCTGTCTCTGCTGTGCATGTAGACTGCTGTTGGGAAATGTGGACCAGCACCCTCTCTCGTGACTCGTTTGAGGCTCCTGCCGTGATGGCTTAATACAACTCTACAAGTCTATAGAAATGTCACTCATATCACCCACTTTTATTTTCTCTCTTACTCTTTCCACTTTTACCTTTCTCTTTCCATCTCTCTCAGCTCTCAGAAAGGGGAGGATGGAAACAAGAGGTGGAAGAAGAGGACCTCTCAGTTTTGCTACAATGGGCTCCCGCGCTACACTGCTCTGGATGCTGTGGGCTGGGTATGACCTGGCCACGAAACCAACACGCAGTCACAAACACATTACCCAACATTCCCAGTAAACCGTCACTCTTCCACCTAAAATGTAGACTACAGACACGCTTTCCCAGATTTGCAAACATGTATTTCCCTGGCGATGGTGAAGTTGACGTATGACCTTTCTCTAGGGTGCAGCTGCCGTTCTGTTGATGCAGATCTGTAGGAGGGTCCATTCTCAGGTCTCCTCTGGGGCCGAACCCAATCCCAACACAGGATGCCCGGCCATACAGGGTACCCTGCAGAAGTTTGACTACCGAGTCCTACTGGAGATGCGTGAGTTATGCCACAACCACTAGAATCCCAAGCAATTCATCCAGTGAATGATTTTTAAGGTGTGACGTTCAGATGGATGTGGAAACTCTGAAACTCCCTTTGTGTGTGTGTGTGTGTGTGTGTGTTAGCATTCTAAAAGTACATGAATGCAGAATGAGTCTGATCTCCTTCCTTTTGTGTACGTCCAGTGTCTCGCTGTGATGTGCTGCCCAGAGGGAGGAGTGTGAGCTGTCTGCCACAGAGACAGCAGGCCCAGCAACGCAGCACCAGCGGTAGTAGTAACAGCTACAGCAGCTCTGACCAGCTCCATGGAGATGTGATCGCTGACAGCTTCCTCGCTGAATGTCACCACTCCTCTGGAAGAGGTCAGTCTCACATTCTACCTTCAAGAGATTAAAATCACTTTATTGGCCAATTGCAGACAAGGTCTCAACCAAAATGTGACTTTATTTGACGCTTTTAACCTGACCTCTCCGAACGACACACACACAGGTTTTGGAGAGGTGCTGTTGTTGTGGGCTTTAAGTGCCTTTCTCAATGGCATCTAGGATTTAATACCAGCAGCCCTTGGTTGCCAGCTCACTTCCCGATAGATTTTTCCCGTCGGACCCGGGATTCGAACTGGCAACCCTCCGGTTGCTGGCTCTCCTCTCTAGGCTACCTGCCGCCCTTTACGTTCTAACAGTGTTTGGTCAGGGTAACTATATTTCTCTTATGAATCAATGAAATTGTCCTCATATAGTTATAGTTAGTCTTTACATATTCATGCCTACCAGATTACTTGATTTACAAACACAGGCCTAAACGCATGCACACATTTTATTCTTGAATCGTCCCATGTTAGAGGAGACGTCCTTCTCAAAGTCCTCCCATCCTGAAGACAAACGCAGAGCCAGAAAGCGAGAAGCGCCTCCGCAGCAGAATGAGCAGGTATGTTTTTAGGCTGATCCTCTGTTTAACTCCTGTCTGATTGTGAAGCGGCATCCTGTTCATGACCTCTGACCCTGTGATCTTTAGGATGCTCTAGCAGGGGCGGCCCAGAACCTCCAGCAGGTGGCCGACTCCAGTGTTCCTGTAGTCCTCAACATCATCGGTCTGGAGAGTGCTAAGACTGGGGACTATGATGCAGCCTTCTCCTGTTTCCTGGCCTCAGCCAGACGGGGTTACTGCAAGGCCCAGTTCAACACTGGAGTCTGCTACGAGAAAGGCAGGGGAGTAGGCAAAGACTGGGAGAAGGTAAGAAACACTTGCAACTCACACATACACACTGACACTCACACAATCAAATGTATGACACACAGTCGAAATCTGTACTTTTAACATTGGGGATATTCGTAATTCCCTGTCCCATTTCTCTCCTGACTCCCCTCATCGTGTTTCCTCTCCAGGCTCTTCACTTCTACAGCCAGGCGGCGTCTGGAGGTCACAGTCAGGCTCAGTACCGCTGTGCCAAACTCCTCCTTGGCAGCAGAGGGCAGCAGAGCACACAGCAGGACCTGGACTCAGCCATCAGCCTGCTGCAACAGGCTGCCTCAGCTGGACTGAAAGAGGTGAGTGAGAGGGAAGTGTGTGTTATGATTGTGTGACTTGGCCGAAAAGACGACATTGAAAGTCAATGGTTTTAAGTTGTCTTATTCTGTTTTCCTGTTTCTCTCGTTCCCTTCTCTCTCAGGCCCAAGTGTATCTGGGTTCCCTGTTCTCACAGGGGCCAGTCAGAGACGGCCGTAAGTCGGTGCACTACCTGAAGATGGCAGCAGAAAGCGGAGTGAGTGACATCCTCTACACTTAAACTCAACAACTGTCATTATATCTCACTCATCCATCATAACCTGTTCTCAGTTCAGTGTAATGTGAACCAGATGTGTGTTTCTCTTTCGGTATGTGTAGGACAGCGAGGCCCTGCTGTTCCTGGGCCAGTGTTATGAGAGTGTGTTCGGGGTGCCTCAGTGTTTCAGAACAGCAGTAGGGTTCTATCAGCGGGCTGCCCAGGCCGAAAACAGCCAGGCCAAGACCTTACTGACTCCCCCGTGTGGAGTGGAGGGTAAGGATACACACACTCTCACTCAATTCAGATTTGCACTTAACCTATTTGCCCTAAAACCTATTATTTACACACATCTGAATGAAGTACAATCTTATCATATGATCTCCCTTTCTCTCCCTCTAGAAGATGCCGTCCTGCGCTCTATCCGCTCTTGTCCGTGCTTCTCCGTAGCGGACCGTCTGCGGGAACCGCTCTCCACCCTCCCCTCCCCTGTCCCACCCTCCCCCTCCCACACTCCTGGAGCACAGGGAGCATGGGTCCCCCTCCCACCCTTCCCTCCCTCCCCCTCCACCCAAACAACTCTGAGGGGAACGCCGTGAGGTGGACTCTAGGAGTGGGGTAGTTAGCGCACACAGTCATGACTTATGAATGTCATTGTGATTGGATAAGGATGAAAAGGGACCGCATGGTCACATGTTTAACCACTTGGTTGTGTCTCACTGAGGTCACTTTCTCACTGTCGGCACTTAGAACTGGATGTGTATGTAGCGTATGTGTGTATTTGGCTGTAAGTCAATGTGTTGAGGAACGTGTGTGTAAGTATGGGAGACGGCAATACATGTCTGAAAGACATGCATGTGAAATATGAGGTATGGCTTTACCTGTTGACTTTTCCTCAATACCTTTTATTAGTGTTTTTACAATGTAATGCTCTCATGGCACAAGCTTGGCCAGTTGTGGTACAATAAACTGCCCTATGGGTAGAAAGATGGTCTTGAGATATACTTTGTGGCCAGTTTCTTAGGTACGCCTATCCAGTACCGGGTCGGACCCCATTTTGCATCCAGAACGACCTGAATTATTTGGGGCATGGAAACATTGCTCAATTGGTATCAGGGGATCTAATATTTTCCAGGAAAACATTACACCACCGCCACCATTGAGACCAGGCAGGGTGGGGCAGGCATGGCTGTTTATGCCAAATCCTGACTCTGCCATCAGCATGACGCAACAGGAACTGGGATTCGTCGGACGAGGCAAAGTTTTTCCACGCTTCAGTTGCAGCAGTGTTGGTGATTCGTTGGAGCTGCTTCTTCTTGTTTTTAGCTGATAGGAGTGTTCACTTGCACGCCTGTTAGCTTGCACGATTCTTGCCATTCTCCTTCGACCTCTCATCAATGAGCTGTTTTCACCCACAGGACTGCTGCTGACTGGATGTTTGTTTGTCGCACCCTTCTCGGTAAACCCATAAATCCCAGGAGGCCGGCCATTCCAGAGATACTGGAACCAGCGTGCCTGGCACCGACAATCATACCACGCTCAAAGTTGCTTAGGTCACTCGTTTTGTGCATTCTAATGTCAATCGAACAGTAACTGAATGCATCAATGCCTGTCTGCTTTATAAAGCAAGCCACGGCCACGTGACTCACTGTCTGTAGGATCAAACCATTTTTGTGAATGGAGTGGTGTACCTAATAAGCTGGCCACTTAGTGTAATGTGTGCGTGCCTTAGCCTGCTATGCCTCTAAGTACAGTGTCTCTGGTGTTTTATTTATCCCTGTTTAAAATGCTGTCTATACATGGCATAGAGTTAGGCAAAAAGAATGTGAATGAAAAGTGTTTATTTTTGTCCTTTTCAGAGTAAGTGTATCATTTAACTACCAACAATGTTGCCATTTATTATCAGGGCTTAACTATCCAACTCTGTTCAGTAATTGAACACATAAAGATACTCTCTAACGGGCCTGGGCTTTACCTTGAGGCTGTGTATGATGTATGTATTTTCATTCATAAATGACTATGTTGTATTTTCTCATGCTTTAGGAACACTACTGTTGCTGAACGCACAAGGTGTCTAACACCAATAAAAAATATAAAGCTGTTTTATACAACCCAGCCTGTGTGTCATTGAGATGTGCAGAAAATGTAATTAAGTATCTGGGAAACTACATTGTTGTCAAAGCCTATTGTAATCTCTATCGCAGACAACCCTGAGGCTACGGCTTAAGACAGGAACAAGTACAAGAAGTCCCGCTACGACCTCCGCAGAGTCATCAGATACGCAAAAGGACAATTTAGGAATAAGGTGGAATCATACTACACAGGCTTCAACACCCACCGCATGTGGCAGGGGCTACAATCCATTACGGATCACAAAGGAAGACCCAGCCATGATCTGCCCAACAATGTCTCTTCCAGACGAACTCCAAAGTATTTTATGCACGCTTCGACAATAACAACATACCATGCGTGAGGTTCCCCACCGACCCCGAGCACTGGCTGATCTCGCTCTCCGAGGCTGACGTGAGTAAGGTCTTTAATCGGGGCCAGACGGTATTCCAGGGCGTGTTCTCGGAGCATGCACAGATCAGCTGTCAGGCATGTTCACGGAAATTGTCAATGTCTCCTTGTCCCAGTCTGTAAACCCCATTGTCTCAAGATGACCACCATCGTTCCTGTTCCCAAGAACTCTTAAGGCTTCATGCCGCAATGACTACTGCCTTGTAGCACTCTTCTGTAATCGTGAAGTGCTTTGAATGGCTGGTTATGCCACACATCAACTCCATCATCCTAGACCCACTCTAATTTGCATACCGCCCCAACAGATCCATAGATGACGCAATCTCAATTGCACTCCACACTGCCTTCACCAACCTAGGTAAGGGGAATACCAATGTGAGAATACTGTTCATTGACTACAGCCCTGCGTTCAACACCATTGTCCCCTCCAAGCTCATCACCAAGCTTAGGACCCTAGGACTGAACACCTCACTCTGCAACTGGATACTGGACTTCCTGACAGGCTGACCCCAGGTGGTGAGGGTAGGCAACATCACCTCCGCCACGCTGACCCTCAACACGGGGGCTTAATATCCTATGTGCTTAATATCCTGTACTCCATGTTCACCCACGACTGCGTAGCCACTCACGACTCCAACACCATCAAGTTTACTGACGACACAACGGTGGTAGGCCTGATTACCGGTGAAGATGAGCCGGCCTACAGGGAGGAGGTCAGTGACCTTGAAGTGTGGTCCCGGGACAACAACCTCTCCCTCAACGTCAGTAAGGCCAAAGAGCTGATTGTGGACTACAGGAAACGGGGCTGAGCACGCCCCCATCGACATCGCGGGGCTGCAGTGGAGCAGGTTGAAAGTTTCAAGTTCCTCGGCGTCCAAATCACTAAAGACTAAAAATGGTCCACTCACAGGCGCACAGATGGGAAGATTCCAGGTGAAAGCTATGATCCCTTATTGATGTCACCTGTTAAATCAACTTCAGTCAGTGTAGATGAAGGGAGGGGACAGGTTAGTCCATTGTGACATGGATTCTGTATGTGTGCCATTCAGAGGATGAATGGGCAAGACAAGATTTAAGTGACTATGAAAAGTAGCTGATTTGAGTGTCAAGGGTTGCTGGGTTTTTCACATTCAACAGTTTCCTGTGTGTATCAAGAATAGTCCACCATCCAAAGGACATCCAGCCAACGGCAGGACAGTGGTCGAAAACAGGTCATTGATGAAAGAAGACAAAAGGAGACTGACACATTGTGCAGAGCAACAGACGGGCTTGAGTTCGCCAACTTGAGTTTGTCAACCAAAGACCCATAAAAGAATACACAACTCGTCGTACCTGGACACGAACGAGGTATGGCAGCCGACAAGAAAATGCGGTTGCTGTGGGCTACGGAACGAAAACACTGGACATTGAAGAATTGGAAAAACATTCCCTGGTCTGATGAATCCCGGTTCCTGCTGTTTCGCACTGATGGAAGGATAGGGTATGGAGAATATCACGAGTACATGCATCCATCATGCCACGTGTCAACATTGCAGGCTGGTGGTGTTGTAATAGTGTGGGGTGTGTTTTCATAGCACACATTGAGCCCATTAATGAAAGTGGAGCACCGTTTGAATGCCACAGGATATCTGAACATCATTGCCAATCAGATGCATCCCTTCATGGCAGCAGTGTATTCATTTTTTTATGTACACTGCTCAAAAAAATAAAGGGAACACTTAAACAACACAATGTAACTCCAAGTCAATCACACTTCTGTGAAATCAAACTGTCCACTTAGGAAGCAACACTGATTGACATTAAATTCCACATGCTGTTGTGCAAATGGAATAGAAAAAAGGTGGAAATTATAGGCAATTAGCAAGACACCCCCAAAAAAGGAGTGATTCTGCAGGTGGTGATCACAGACCACTTCTCAGTTCCTATGCTTCCTGGCTGATGTTTTGGTCACTTTTGAATGCTGGCGGTGCTCTCACTCTAGTGGTCGCATGAGACGGAGTCTACAACCCACACAAGTGGCTCAGGTAGTGCAGTTCATCCAGGATGGCACACCAATGCGAGCTGTGGCAAAAAGGTTTGCTGTGTCTGTCAGCTTAGTGTCCAGAGCATGGAGGCGCTACCAGGAGACAGGCCAGTACATCAGGAGACGTGGAGGAGGCCGTAGGAGGGCAACAACCCAGCAGCAGGACCGCTACCTCCGTCTTTGTGCAAGGAGGTGCACTGCCTGCGCCCTGCAAAATGACCTCCAGCAGGCCACAAAGGTGCATGTGTCTGCTCAAACGGTCAGAAACAGACTCCATGAGGGTGGTATGAGGGCCCGACGTCCACAGGTGGGGGTTGTGCTTACAGCCCAACACCGTGCAGGACGTTTGGCATTTGCCAGAGAACACCAAGATTGGCAAATTCGCCACTGGTGCCCTGTGCTCTTCACAGATGAAAGCAGGTTCACACTGAGCACATGAGCACATGTGACAGACGTGACAGAGTCTGGAGACGCCGCGGAGAACGTTCTGCTGCCTGCAACATCCTCCAGCATGATCGGTTTGGCGGTGGGTCAGTCATGGTGTGGAGTGGCATTTCTTTGTGGGGCAGCACAGCCCTCCATGTGCTCGCCAGAGGTAGCCTGACTGCCATTAGGTACCGAGATGAGATCCTCAGACCCCTTGTGAGACCATATGCTGACACATGCACATTTGTGGCCTGCTGTAGGTCATTTTGCAGGGCGCTGGCAGTGCACCTCCTTGCACAAAGGCGGAGGTAGCGGTCCTGCTGCTGGGTTGTTGCCCTCCTACGGCCTCCTCCACGTCTCCTGATGTACTGGCCTGTCTCCTGGTAGCGCCTCCGTGCTCTGGACACTACGCTGACAGACACAGCAAACCTTTTTGCCACAGCTCGCATTGATGTGCCATCTTGGATGAACTGCACTACCTGAGCCACTTGTGTGGGTTGTAGACTCCGTCTCATGCTACCACTAGAGTGAGAGCACCGCCAGCATTCAAAAGTGACCAAAACATCAGCCAGGAAGCATATGAACTGAGAAGTGGTCTGTGATCACCACCTGCAGAATCACTCCTTTTTTGGGGGTGTCTTGCTAATTGCCTATAATTTCCACCTTTTTTCTATTCCATTTGCACAACAGCATGTGGAATTTAATGTCAATCAGTGTTGCTTCCTAAGTGGACAGTTTGATTTCACAGAAGTGTGATTGACTTGGAGTTACATTGTGTTGTTTAAGTGTTCCCTTTATTTTTTTGAGCGGTGTATTTTTTCAGCAGGATAATACCCCATGCCACAAGGATAGATTTTCCCAGGAATGGTTCCACGACCATAACAGTGAATTCAGCTTACTGCAGTGGCCTGCCCAGTCACCAGACCTCAATCCAGTAGAGCATCTGTGGGATGAGACGGAACGAGCTATTCGGAGTAGAGATCCACAACCAGCCAACTTGATACAACTGAGGGAAGCATTGGAGTCAACATGGGCCAGCATCCTTGTGGAGCGCTTTCGACGACTTGTAGAGTCCATGCCCCGACGAACTGAGGCTGTTCTGAGGGCAAAAGGGCGTGCAACTCAATATTAGAAAGGTGTTCCTAATGTTTTGTGCACTCCGTGTATATCAGGCGTTGTGAAAGGAAGGTCCGGGAAAATTGTTAAAGACTCCAGTCACCCAAGCCATAGACTTCTCTTTGCTTCCGCACGGCAAGTGGTACCGGTGCATCAAGTCTGACACCAACAGGCTCCTGAACAGCTTCCATCCCCAAGCATTAAGACTGCTAAATATCTAACAGAATGGCCACACAGACTATTTTATTTATTTATTGAACCTTTCTTTAACTAGGCAAGTCAGTGAAGAACAAATTATTATTTACAGTGACAGCCTACTGGGGAACTGGGGAACTGCCTTGTTCAGGGGCAGAACGACAGATTTTTACCTTGTCAGCTCGGGGATTCAATCTAGCAAACTTTCGGTTACTGGCCCAATGCTCTAACCACTATGCGACCTGCCGCCCCAATCTTTCTGATGTGACCTTTGTATTTTATTTATATTTTTGCACTGTCTCAATGCACACTCACAGGACTCTATACACTCACGCGCACTGACACACCAACACGCACATAACATGTGTTGTGGAAATTCTTACACAGGGACACTTGAAGTCAATCTTAATATTAATCATTGTTTCTTTGTCAATGCGCTGGAGAGGTTCCATCCAGCTCAATGCACCATCGTACACATGTCAATCAGGAGCTCTGCCTGGGCAGACCCAGCAGTTGTCTTCTACACGGCTATACACAGTCAAGTTATGTTTGCATGATTTAGCATAATTAATTCATCATTACCGCTTTGTTTCATTCATGTGATGACCAATACTGGTTCATGACATGTGACATACCAATACCTCACAAGGCTTCTTCTCTCTAAGCTGAGACCTTGAAACGGAGATATCATTTGTTCTCTAAACAAGGTTCTGGGCGTGCTGCCAAATTGCAGCTACTGATAAGTGAGGATTCTTCAGTCAGCCACTTGCATGAACATAGAAATTGGTTTGTAGAACAGCACATGAATAGAACACAGAAATTAGTTATCAGAAAAGCACAAACATTGAAATTCCCATTACACATACACACACATTTATACTGACTCTACACACACTCACATACAATCTTAAGGCTATTAAATCAAGTGTATTTATAAAGCCCTTTTTACAACAGCAGATGTCACAAAGTGATTCTACAGGAACCCAGCCTAAAACCCCAACCAGCAAGCAATGCAGATGTAGAAGCACAGTGGCTAGGATTGGGAAGTGTCTGTTGAGTTAAACAATAGCCTGTGGCACTGCAACAGTTGATGGGCCTGTAGTTTCTTATTTCAGATTATACATTTCTTATTGGAAGCTGTTCACTCTTGAGGGACTGGCTCTGGCTAAAATAGTATACACAATCACGTCTCAATCGATTACTTTTAATATAGAAGCCAACGTTGTAGCCTACCATAGGCAAAGTCGGTGAACTGCGAGTTTTTATTACATTAATTAAATAACACCATAAACAATATTAGTTTTATGATGGTACTCTGGTTCTGCGTCTCTCTACCGAATAGCTCTGTGCACACAGCGTCCAGCGCTCTGATTGGTCCTGGGAGCTCCAGAGCGACGCGACGCGTTGGGAAACAGTGGCGCAGAGAGAGACTAGCTGTAGCGTAGTCTAGGTACCAGCACCGGAGGAGACCGGATAGAAAGTGATGTGATCTGATACGGGTAGCTACGTGAGGACTCGCGCTTAAAAAGTGTGCATCACTTCTCTGTCCTATATCAGTGTCGTCGTTTTAAGCGGTGGCGTAGAAGCACGATTGTCAAACGCGGTGAGTAAATTAATGTACATAAGATGTTGTGGTTGTGGGTGCGTTGCGCCGTTCGCCTTTCAGCGGGGTGATGTGATGGGGAGAATCTTGGGTGGGAGAGAGACAACAGAAGATGTCCTGCGTCTGTTATTGACACTGCCTTTGTAGCTTGTTTTCGGGATTGACAACAGATTGACGATCCTTCCTTCCTTGCAATATAGGACGTTCCTGCTTGATTTATATTGAAATCGGTGAGGCTGCAAGGATGATGGTAAGGTTAGAAATGTAGACTGCTGTATCCTACAACGCACGATAACGGATTGCAAAGGTACTCCACCCGTTTAGTGACATCTCCTTGGCATGGTTATAAGTTAGAAGGTTATATCGCCTGTTATTGACGCGTTATGTTGGTGGCATATGTACGGCATAAGTATCATTTATTATTTGGTAACAATCCAATTATTAGCTTACAACACCTTTAAAAAAAACACTAAGGCCTACATTCAAGGCCTACAAAAATTCCATTAAAGTATTTTCTTACTTAATATTTCTTAACTGGAGTAGGCCCACGCCTTTTTCAGTAATATAGGCTACGGTACAGATCTATCAAGACAGTGTTTGAGGTGACAATGTTAAATATTCACATGGATGCCACAGCAGCGTCTGTTCATCACAGTGTGTGACAGACATCACAACACCCCTCTCTTTCCTATTTCGACTGAGACGTGTTATGTGTTTGTTGCTCTTCATTCACACTGTGATCGAGCTGTGAGAACTCACCTACTGAACCAACCTGTGACCTGCTCGAGTCATGAGTGGTGCTCGGACACTTGTGGCTCACCGGTACGTCAATACGTAGAGGATGCCAGACGGTATCACCTCCAGTAGAGTGAATGATTGGTTATTCTCTCAACTCCAGATCCTGATTATTCCTACAGTTACACTCTGAGGGTTGGTTTCCCAGACACAGATTCATCCTAGTCCTGGACTAGAAAGCATGGCCAATGGAGAATCTCCATTGAAATAGTCCAGGACAAAGCTTCATCTGTGTCCGGGAAACCGCCCCTGAATCTTGTAGACATTTCTCAGCTGTTTAAGATGACACCGTTAGTTGACTTCCTGTAATATGGGTTGTAGTACCATGTTTGGCAAGGTCTCATGAATGACCTACAGTGTTGGGAACACAAAGATGTGTGTGTTGTAGGGCAACAGCTGAGCTGAGTGGCGATGTGAGCCCAACGTCTCTGCTGAAAATTGCTGTGTCATTGTCCTCTCTCTCTCTCTCTCTCTCTCTCTCTCTCTCTCTCTCTCTCTCTCTCTCTCTCTCTCTCAGTCTCTCTCTCAGTCTCTCTCGTCTCTCTCTCTCTCTCTCTCTCTCTCTCTCTCTCTCTCTCTCTCTCTCTCTCTCTAATAACATATATATCTCCCCTATTTGTTTCGTGCCATGCTGCTAATTGAGACATGCAGCATCAGGAAAAACACACAATCTCAGTATGGATCTAGTAGCTCTCTCCATCTCTGAGATTTATGCAAAGCAGGCATTTGAATATTGGACAGTTGTTACCTTATGAACTGCTTCCTTGTCAGTTTTGGTGTTTTGCCCAGGACAGGGTATTTATGCTGTTCACAGCAGTTCTGCTTACCTCAGTACTAAGGAAATAGTGGGAAGATTGCATAGTGAGAAAAACGTCAAAAACTGTCCTGAAATCAGTAGCTGCAGGTATAATGTAACTTCACAGAGAGAGACTTAATGTCCTTATGAGGACATGTTTTGTGTAAAATAGCATTGTGTCCGGCTATTTCAGCCACACCTGTTGCTGCCAGGTGTATGAAATGGAGCACACAGCCATGCAATCTCCATAGCCAAACATTGGCAGTAGAATGGCCTTACTGAAGAGATCAGTGACTTTCAACGTGGCATCATCATAGGATGCCACCTTTCCAACAAGTCAGTTCATCAAATTTCTGCCCTGCTAGAGCTTCCCCGGTCAACTGTTATTGGAAAGTGGAAATGTCTAGGAGCAAAATCGGATCAGCCGCAAAGTGGTTGGCCACACAAGCTCACAGAACTGCGAGTGCTGTCCTCGGTTGCAACACTCACTACTGAGTTCCAAACTGCCTCTGGAAGCATCATCAGCGGAATAACTGTTCGTCGAGCAGCTGCACACAAGCCTAAGATCACCATGCACAATGCCAAGTGTAGGCTGTTGTGGTGTAAAGCTCACCGCCATTGGACTCTGGAGCAGTAGAAACGCATTCTCTGGATGGATTAATCACGCTTCACCATCTGGCAGTCCGACAAATCTGGGTTTGGCGGATATCAGGAGAACGCTACCTGCCCAATGCATAGTGGCTACTGTAAAGTTTGGTGGAGAAGGAATAATGGTCTGGGGCTGTTCTTCATAGTTCGGGCTAGGCCCCTTAGTTCCAGTCATGAGAAATCTTAACACTACAGCATACAATTACATTCTAGATGATTCTGTGCTTCCAACTTTGTTGCAACAGTTTGGGGAAGGCCCTTTGGTTCAGCATGACAATGCCCCAATGCACAAAGCGAGGTCCATACAGAAATGGTTTGTCGAGATCGGTGTGGAAATAGTGGAAACTTGACTGGCCTGCACAGAGCCCTGACCTCAACTCGAACGAACACCTTTGGGATGAACTGGAACGCCGACTGTGAGCCAGGCCTAATCACCCAACATCAGTGCCTGACCTCGCTAATGCTCTTGTGGCTGAATGGAAGTCCCCACTGCAATAATCCAGCATCTAGTGGAAAGCCTTCCCAGAAGAGTGGAGGCTGTTACATCATTAAAGGGGGTACCAACTCCATATTAATGCCCATGATTTTGGAATGAGACATTCGACAAGCAGGTGCCCACATGTAGTGTATCTGGTAAAAGAGTAGTTTACAGTATGTCTACAGGTAGTCTACATTAGTCTACTGATTGACCTTGTTGACATCATTTGTGCCATCTCTGAAAGAGGGAGAAGGAGAGCGCGGGAGGGAAGAGTTCCAGAAGCCCTACAGGTGCTCTCTGTCACCAAAACAACATCCAGAGAAGGGATGAGGGGCCCTCATGAAAAAGTGCATTGTGTGGGGATATTTTCTCTTAAAAGGACCTCTCTCTCTCTTTTTCCAAGGGCTTGTCTTGTTTTCAAATCTGCTGTGCCCATGTTTTCCACCTTTTTGTTTGTTTACCTGTGTGTGTGTGTGTGTGTGTGTGTGTGTGTGTGTGTGTGTGTGTGTGTGCGTGTGCGTGTACGTGCGTGCGTGCGTTCATTCGTTGGAGAGGAGTATGATTGAATTGAAGAACCGAGTATAGTAAAACCAACCACTGACAGACCCTAAACTCAAAACCATGTCTCTTCCTGACGGCATCTGAATTGACAATCATACTCCCCAGTCCCCCTCTCTCCTTTTTCTCTGTCTGTGTCCACCTGGCATTGCTAACACAGAGCTGAGACCCGGGGAGATGAAAGGGTCAGATAGAGAGTATTATCTGCTCTGCAGCATGTCAGCATCGTGACCTAGCATAGGTATATGTTCCAACAGCATTAGCCTTGGCAGGGTGCATCGGTTGTGGATTAATACATTACAGCGCTACGCGATTGCCAAGTATGTCCAGAAAATAGAACCCAGGTTATAGGTTTGGCACTGTGTTTTAAACCGGCACCAGATGAGAACGAGGGGGACCGA
>NC_074670.1:48824270-48836770 GCF_029448725.1 Salvelinus fontinalis
CGTTTTTCTGTGTCAGTGTAGGGAGAGGTGTGCGTTTGTGTGTGTGGTTTTGTATTAGGGTTTATTAATTCATTGCTCCATCTATGTGTGTGTATTTCAGTCGTTCCCGGTGCGTTCTCTGGGCTGGGTGGAGATGGCAGAGAGAGACCTGGCAGAGGGGAGGAGCAGTGTGGCTGTCCATCACTGTATCAGGCAGTTGTCGTACTGTAGGAGGGACATACGAGACTCGGCAGGGGTCTGGGGAGAGGTGAGGACCTGTGTGTGTGGGAGGGGGATGTGCGTGGTGGGGGGGGTGGTGCATGGTGTGTTGCCTTGAACCAGGCAACCTCTGAACACATCAACAACTGCCTCCCATGAGGCGTCATTACATATCGGTCCACAACAGCTGCGGCTCTTGCAGAGCAAGGGAAACAACTAGTTCAAGGTCTCAGAGCGAGCGACGTCACCGATTGGAACACTACTAACGTGCAGCGCTAACTAGCTAGCCATTTCCCACCGGTTACACAAGCTTGCGTGCATTCGCTTGTGTGCGTGCGTGCGTGTGTGTATGCACTTTGTGACATACATAGTTGTAGGACGCGCCATACAGATACCATTTGATTGATTGATGTATGGAATTATTGATGTATTGATGTATTGATTTATTGATTGATGTATTGATTGATTGGTGTATTGATTGATGTATTGATTGATTGATTATTGGTTGATTGATGTATTGATTGATGTATTGATTGATTGATGTATTGATTGATTGATGTATTGATTGATTGATGTATTGATTGATGTACAGATTCATTGATGTATTGATGTATTGATTATGTATTGATGTATTAATGTATTGATTGATTGATGTATTGATGTATTGATTAATGTATTGATTGATTGATGTATTGATCATCCCATCAGGGTAAAGGCATGTTGCTGGTGCTGCAGGACCGTGATCTGACCCTGGTCCACCCGGACGACCACAGCATGCTCCACTCTCAGCCAATCAGCAGCATCCGTGTGTGGGGCGTCGGCCGAGACCATGACAGGTGAGGAAGACAGAGGGACATGTCTTATAGGATATGATGAACTTTAATGTCCCAGAGGGGAAAATTGTCTCTCACACAATAAATGTGGGAAATACACCATACCCCTGTATTACAGCTGTAGCACACCTAGTGAATATCCTTTATTACATCTATTACACCTAGTGAATATGCTGTATTGCTGTATTACGCCTAGTAGAACACCTAGTGAATATGCTGTATTGCTGTATTACACCTAGTAGAACACCTAGTGAATATCCTTTATTACATCTATTACACCTAGTAGAACACCTAGTGAATATCCTTTATTACATCTATTACACCTAGTAGAACACCTAGTGAATATGCTGTATTGCTGTATTACGCCTAGTAGAACACCTAGTGAATATCCTTTATTACATCTATTACACCTAGTAGAACACCTAGTGAATATGCTGTATTGCTGTATTACGCCTAGTAGAACACCTAGTGAATATGCTGTATTGCTGTATTACGCCTAGTAGAACACCTAGTGAATATGCTGTATTGCTGTATTACACCTAGTAGAACACCTAGTGAATATGCTGTATTGCTGTATTACGCCTAGTAGAACACCGAGTGAATATGCTGTATTGCTGTATTACGCCTAGTAGAACACCTAGTGAATATGCTGTATTGCTGTATTACACCTAGTAGAACACCGAGTGAATATGCTGTATTGCTGTATTACACCTAGTAGAACACCTAGTGAATATGCTGTATTGCTGTATTACGCCTAGTAGAACACCTAGTGAATATGCTGTATTGCTGTATTACACCTAGTAGAACACCTAGTGAATATGCTGTATTGCTGTATTACACCTAGTAGAACACCGAGTGAATATGCTGTATTGCTGTATTACGCCTAGTAGAACACCTAGTGAATATGCTGTATTGCTGTATTACACCTAGTAGAACACCGAGTGAATATGCTGTATTGCTGTATTACACCTAGTAGAACACCTAGTGAATATGCTGTATTGCTGTATTACGCCTAGTAGAACACCTAGTGAATATGCTGTATTGCTGTATTACACCTAGTAGAACACCTAGTGAATATGCTGTATTGCTGTATTACGCCTAGTAGAACACCTAGTGAATATGCTGTATTGCTGTATTACACCTAGTAGAACACCTAGTGAATATGCTGTATTGCTGTATTACGCTTAGTAGAACACCTAGTGAATATGCTGTATTGCTGTATTACACCTAGTAGAACACCTAGTGAATATGCTGTATTGCTGTATTACACCTAGTAGAACACCTAGTGAATATGCTGTATTGCTGTATCACACCTAGTAGAACACCTAGTGAATATGCTGTATTGCTGTATTACACCTAGTAGAACACCTAGTGAATATGCTGTATTGCTGTATTACACCTAGTAGAACACCGAGTGAATATGCTGTATTGCTGTATTACACCTAGTAGAACACCGAGTGAATATGCTGTACTGCTGTGTTACACATATTAGCACACCTAGTGAATATCCTTTATTGCATCTATTACACCTAGTAGCACACCTAGTGAATATCCTTTATTACATCTATTACACCTGGAGGCACACCTAGTGAATATCCTTTATTACGTGTATTACACCTAGTAGCACACCTAGTGAATATTCTGTATTGCTGTATTACAGCTAGTAGCACACCTAGTGAATATGCTGTATTGCTGTATTACACCTAGTAGCACACCTAGTGAATATTCTGTATTGCTGTATTACACCTAGTAGCACACGTATTGAATATCCTCTTTGCTGTATTACACCTAGTGGGCACACCTAGTGAATATCCTTTATTACATATATTACACCTAGTGGCACACCTAGTGAATATCCTTTATTACATATATTACACCTAGTGAATATCCTTTATTACATCTATTACACCTAGTGGCACACCTAGTGAATATCCTTTATTACATATATTACACCTAGTGAATATCCTTTATTACATATATTACACCTAGTGGCACACCTAGTGAATATCCTTTATTACATATATTACACCTAGTGAATATTTTTTATTACATCTATTACACCTAGTGGCACACCTAGTGAATATCCTTTATTACATCTATTACACCTAGTGAATATCCTTTATTACATCTATTACACCTAGTGAATATCCTTTATTACATCTATTACACCTAGTGGCACACCTAGTGAATATCCTTTATTACATCTATTACACCTAGTGGCACACCTAGTGAATATCCTTTATTACATATATTACACCTAGTGGCACACCTAGTGAATATCCTTTATTGCATCTATTACACCTAGTAGCACACCTAGTGAATATCCTTTATTACATCTATTACACCTAGTGAATATCCTTTATTACATCTATTACACCTAGTGAATATCCTTTATTACATCTATTACACCTAGTGAATATCCTTTATTACATCTATTACACCTAGTGAATATTTTTTATTACACCTAGTGGCACACCTAGTGAATATCCTTTATTACATATATTACACCTAGTGAATATCCTTTATTACATCTATTACACCTAGTAGCACACCTAGTGAATATCCTTTATTACATCTATTACACCTAGTGAATATCCTTTATTACATCTATTACACCTAGTGGCACACCTAGTGAATATCCTTTATTACATCTATTACACCTAGTGGCACACCTAGTGAATATCCTTTATTACATCTATTACACCTAGTGAATATCCTTTATTGCATCTATTACACCTAGTGAATATCCTTTATTACATCTATTACACCTGGAGGCACACCTAGTGAATATCCTTTATTACATCTATTACACCTAGTGAATATTTTTTATTACACCTAGTGGCACACCTAGTGAATATCCTTTATTACATCTATTACACCTAGTAGCACACCTAGTGAATATCCTTTATTACATCTATTACACCTAGTGAACATTTTTTTATTACATCTATTACACCTAGTGGCACACCTAGTGAATATCCTTTATTACATATATTACACCTAGTGGCACACCTAGTGAATATCCTTTATTACATATATTACACCTAGTGGCACACCTAGTGAATATCCTTTATTACATCTATTACACCTAGTGAATATCCTTTATTACATATATTACACCTAGTGGCACACCTAGTGAATATCCTTTATTACATCTATTACACCTAGTGGCACACCTAGTGAATATCCTTTATTACATCTATTACACCTAGTGAATATCCTTTATTACATATATTACACCTAGTGGCACACCTAGTGAATATCCTTTATTACATCTATTACACCTAGTGAATATCCTTTATTACATCTATTACACCTAGTGGCACACCTAGTGAATATCCTTTATTACATATATTACACCTAGTGAATATCCTTTATTACATCTATTACACCTAGTGGCACACCTAGTGAATATCCTTTATTACATCTATTACACCTAGTGAATATCCTTTATTACATCTATTACACCTAGTGAATATCCTTTATTACATCTATTACACCTAGTGAATATCCTTTATTACATCTATTACACCTAGTGAATATCCTTTATTACATCTATTACACCTAGTGAATATCCTTTATTACATCTATTACACCTAGTGAATATCCTTTATTACATCTATTACACCTAGTGAATATCCTTTATTACATCTATTACACCTAGTGAATATCCTTTATTACATCTATTACACCTAGTGAATATCCTTTATTACATCTATTACACCTAGTGAATATCCTTTATTACATCTATTACACCTAGTGAATATCCTTTATTACATCTATTACACCTGGTGGCACACCTAGTGAATATCCTTTATTACATATATTACACCTAGTGGCACACCTAGTGAATATCCTTTATTACATCTATTACACCTAGTGAATATCCTTTATTACATATATTACACCTAGTGGCACACCTAGTGAATATCCTTTATTACATCTATTACACCTAGTGAATATCCTTTATTACATATATTACACCTAGTGGCACACCTAGTGAATATCCTTTATTGCATCTATTACACCTAGTGAATATCCTTTATTACATCTATTACACCTAGTAGCACACCTAGTGAATATCCTTTATTACATCTATTACACCTAGTGAATATCCTTTATTACATCTATTACACCTAGTGAAAATCCTTTATTACATCTATTACACCTAGTGAATATCCTTTATTACATCTATTACACCTAGTGAATATCCTTTATTACATCTATTACACCTAGTAGAACACCTAGTGAATATGCTGTATTGCTGTATTACGCCTAGTAGAACACCTAGTGAATATCCTTTATTACATCTATTACACCTAGTAGAACACCTAGTGAATATGCTGTATTGCTGTATTACGCCTAGTAGAACACCTAGTGAATATGCTGTATTGCTGTATTACGCCTAGTAGAACACCTAGTGAATATGCTGTATTGCTGTATTACACCTAGTAGAACACCTAGTGAATATGCTGTATTGCTGTATTACGCCTAGTAGAACACCGAGTGAATATGCTGTATTGCTGTATTACGCCTAGTAGAACACCTAGTGAATATGCTGTATTGCTGTATTACACCTAGTAGAACACCGAGTGAATATGCTGTATTGCTGTATTACACCTAGTAGAACACCTAGTGAATATGCTGTATTGCTGTATTACGCCTAGTAGAACACCTAGTGAATATGCTGTATTGCTGTATTACACCTAGTAGAACACCTAGTGAATATGCTGTATTGCTGTATTACACCTAGTAGAACACCGAGTGAATATGCTGTATTGCTGTATTACGCCTAGTAGAACACCTAGTGAATATGCTGTATTGCTGTATTACACCTAGTAGAACACCGAGTGAATATGCTGTATTGCTGTATTACACCTAGTAGAACACCTAGTGAATATGCTGTATTGCTGTATTACGCCTAGTAGAACACCTAGTGAATATGCTGTATTGCTGTATTACACCTAGTAGAACACCTAGTGAATATGCTGTATTGCTGTATTACGCCTAGTAGAACACCTAGTGAATATGCTGTATTGCTGTATTACACCTAGTAGAACACCTAGTGAATATGCTGTATTGCTGTATTACGCTTAGTAGAACACCTAGTGAATATGCTGTATTGCTGTATTACACCTAGTAGAACACCTAGTGAATATGCTGTATTGCTGTATTACACCTAGTAGAACACCTAGTGAATATGCTGTATTGCTGTATCACACCTAGTAGAACACCTAGTGAATATGCTGTATTGCTGTATTACACCTAGTAGAACACCTAGTGAATATGCTGTATTGCTGTATTACACCTAGTAGAACACCGAGTGAATATGCTGTATTGCTGTATTACACCTAGTAGAACACCGAGTGAATATGCTGTACTGCTGTGTTACACATATTAGCACACCTAGTGAATATCCTTTATTGCATCTATTACACCTAGTAGCACACCTAGTGAATATCCTTTATTACATCTATTACACCTGGAGGCACACCTAGTGAATATCCTTTATTACGTGTATTACACCTAGTAGCACACCTAGTGAATATTCTGTATTGCTGTATTACAGCTAGTAGCACACCTAGTGAATATGCTGTATTGCTGTATTACACCTAGTAGCACACCTAGTGAATATTCTGTATTGCTGTATTACACCTAGTAGCACACGTATTGAATATCCTCTTTGCTGTATTACACCTAGTGGGCACACCTAGTGAATATCCTTTATTACATATATTACACCTAGTGGCACACCTAGTGAATATCCTTTATTACATATATTACACCTAGTGAATATCCTTTATTACATCTATTACACCTAGTGGCACACCTAGTGAATATCCTTTATTACATATATTACACCTAGTGAATATCCTTTATTACATATATTACACCTAGTGGCACACCTAGTGAATATCCTTTATTACATATATTACACCTAGTGAATATTTTTTATTACATCTATTACACCTAGTGGCACACCTAGTGAATATCCTTTATTACATCTATTACACCTAGTGAATATCCTTTATTACATCTATTACACCTAGTGAATATCCTTTATTACATCTATTACACCTAGTGGCACACCTAGTGAATATCCTTTATTACATCTATTACACCTAGTGGCACACCTAGTGAATATCCTTTATTACATATATTACACCTAGTGGCACACCTAGTGAATATCCTTTATTGCATCTATTACACCTAGTAGCACACCTAGTGAATATCCTTTATTACATCTATTACACCTAGTGAATATCCTTTATTACATCTATTACACCTAGTGAATATTTTTTATTACACCTAGTGGCACACCTAGTGAATATCCTTTATTACATATATTACACCTAGTGAATATCCTTTATTACATCTATTACACCTAGTAGCACACCTAGTGAATATCCTTTATTACATCTATTACACCTAGTGAATATCCTTTATTACATCTATTACACCTAGTGGCACACCTAGTGAATATCCTTTATTACATCTATTACACCTAGTGGCACACCTAGTGAATATCCTTTATTACATCTATTACACCTAGTGAATATCCTTTATTGCATCTATTACACCTAGTGAATATCCTTTATTACATCTATTACACCTGGAGGCACACCTAGTGAATATCCTTTATTACATCTATTACACCTAGTGAATATTTTTTATTACACCTAGTGGCACACCTAGTGAATATCCTTTATTACATCTATTACACCTAGTAGCACACCTAGTGAATATCCTTTATTACATCTATTACACCTAGTGAACATTTTTTTATTACATCTATTACACCTAGTGGCACACCTAGTGAATATCCTTTATTACATATATTACACCTAGTGGCACACCTAGTGAATATCCTTTATTACATATATTACACCTAGTGGCACACCTAGTGAATATCCTTTATTACATCTATTACACCTAGTGAATATCCTTTATTACATATATTACACCTAGTGGCACACCTAGTGAATATCCTTTATTACATCTATTACACCTAGTGGCACACCTAGTGAATATCCTTTATTACATCTATTACACCTAGTGAATATCCTTTATTACATATATTACACCTAGTGGCACACCTAGTGAATATCCTTTATTACATCTATTACACCTAGTGAATATCCTTTATTACATCTATTACACCTAGTGGCACACCTAGTGAATATCCTTTATTACATATATTACACCTAGTGAATATCCTTTATTACATCTATTACACCTAGTGGCACACCTAGTGAATATCCTTTATTACATCTATTACACCTAGTGAATATCCTTTATTACATCTATTACACCTAGTGAATATCCTTTATTACATCTATTACACCTAGTGAATATCCTTTATTACATCTATTACACCTAGTGAATATCCTTTATTACATCTATTACACCTAGTGAATATCCTTTATTACATCTATTACACCTAGTGAATATCCTTTATTACATCTATTACACCTAGTGAATATCCTTTATTACATCTATTACACCTAGTGAATATCCTTTATTACATCTATTACACCTAGTGAATATCCTTTATTACATCTATTACACCTAGTGAATATCCTTTATTACATCTATTACACCTAGTGAATATCCTTTATTACATCTATTACACCTGGTGGCACACCTAGTGAATATCCTTTATAACATATATTACACCTAGTGGCACACCTAGTGAATATCCTTTATTACATCTATTACACCTAGTGAATATCCTTTATTACATATATTACACCTAGTGGCACACCTAGTGAATATCCTTTATTACATCTATTACACCTAGTGAATATCCTTTATTACATATATTACACCTAGTGGCACACCTAGTGAATATCCTTTATTGCATCTATTACACCTAGTGAATATCCTTTATTACATCTATTACACCTAGTAGCACACCTAGTGAATATCCTTTATTACATCTATTACACCTAGTGAATATCCTTTATTACATCTATTACACCTAGTGAAAATCCTTTATTACATCTATTACACCTAGTGAATATCCTTTATTACATCTATTACACCTAGTGAATATCCTTTATTACATCTATTACACCTAGTGAATATCCTTTATTACATATATTACACCTAGTGGCATACCTAGTGAATATCCTTTATTACATCTATTACACCTAGTGAATATCCTTTATTACATATATTACACCTAGTGAATATCCTTTATTACATCTATTACACCTAGTGGCATACCTAGTGAATATCCTTTATTACATCTATTACACCTAGTGAATATCCTTTATTACATATATTACACCTAGTGAATATCCTTTATTACATCTATTACACCTAGTGAATATCCTTTATTACATATATTACACCTAGTGAATATCCTTTATTACATCTATTACACCTAGTGAATATCCTTTATTACATCTATTACACCTGGAGGCACACCTAGTGAATATCCTTTATTACATCTATTACACCTAGGGAATATCCTTTATTACATCTATTACACCTAGTAGCACACCTAGTGAATATCCTGTATTGCTGTATTACACCTAGTAGCACATCTAGTGAATATTCTGTATTGCTGTTATACACTTAGTGAATATGCTGTATTGCTGTATTACACCTAGTAGCACATCTAGTGAATATTCTGTATTGCTGTTATACACTTAGTGAATATGCTGTATTGCTGTATTATACCTAGTAGCACACCTAGTGAATATCCTTTATTACATATATTACCCATATTTGCACACCTGGTGAGTATGCTGTATTGCTGTATTACACCTAGTAGCACACCTAGTGAATATGCTGTATTGCAGTGTCATGACGTTGGCCTGGGGGTAGGTTTATGACAGTCATAAATACCTCTTTCCCCCCTCCCCCGTTCCTTTCCCTACTCTACTGATGTGACATTAGAAAACCCTTGGTTAACATAGAGATTCTGGGAACATCAGAAGTTGGGGGGAAATTAACTATATTCTGGTAATCCGACCAACTGAACATATGCGGTGGTACTTAAGGTATATTATGTCAGTTCGGTTCCCCTCTGACACATTCTCATCAATGATAGAATGACATAAACTCTACTGTGGAAAGTCTAAACATCAGAGGTATCGGATTCACATGGAATTCTTGTTTAATTCAAATGTTTGAACATTAAATTATTTGTGAAGAGATGAAATGTAATTTTAGCTTCCAAATGAGAGATTTGGGTTTTCATAAGTTTGGGCCTCTGCTCAACCAGTGGCCCGCCCCTGTGAAGAGACATGGGTTACAAACTTTTCTGACACACCCCTCTCCCTCCACTATATAAGCCATTGACAAAAATATAACCTTCTGTTCCGAGGATGAGGACGACGGTCCTATGTCAGAATGGTTCAAATAATAACTACAGAACTAAGCCAACATCAGCATGAGCTTTGGTTGTGAATGGTATGAACTTTGAACTCGTATTCACTACAGAAGTGATACCTCCTAGCCGTTGAGTTAGCAACAGCTGCTACAAACGCAAGTTAGGAAGGACAGTCAGAGTATCCCGTCTACTACACAATGACGTTACTACAACGTATCCAGTGACCACCAGAGACATTCTTCAAAGGACAGAGGACTCGGTTTGGCAACACGGTCTTCCATCTACCACCAGCCTACTGAAGCGCAGCTCAGAGTAAATATTTATTGCATTTTCCTTTTCCAAATGGGCGGTAATTTAGAATGCATAAGATACTGTATTTACGATAGCACAGCTTCGCCTCTGTTCCAGTCTCCCGCTCTTTCACTAAAACCCAGCCCCTTTTCCTTTGTGTAACAAGCTGTCATATCTGTTCTGCCCGCTAGGGACATTTTCCTTTATAACGGCAATTTGTAATCAAGTTATGATTTAATTGTGTATGTGTGATTCTGTGTGATTAGTTAGGTATTTAGTAAATAAATAATTAAACCCAATTTTGTATTGCTGACTCAACTTGTTAGCCAGGGTTCGTGAAGATAACCAAGAATTTACAACTTTCAGATGAGACTGAATAAGATGACGATTAATATTGACTGCTATTGATGTAAAATATGATTAGGTCTTTAAGAGTTTATTCGGAAGATTACAGCTCTATAAATATTATTTTGTGGTGACCCTCCTCTCTAGTTAATTACATTTACATGATTAGTTCAATCAGGTAATATTAATTACGGAGAAAGTATTTTATAGAATAGCATGTCATAAAACTTAATCTGGCATAGCCAAAGACACGACAGCAGTATTACATCTAGTAGAACACCAAGTGAATATGCTGTATTGCTGTATTATACCTAGTAGCACACCTAGTGAACATCCTTTATTACATATATTAACCCTAGTAGCACACCTAGTGATTAGCCTCTTTGCTGTATTACACCTAGTAGCACACCTAGTGAATATCCTGTATTGCTGTATTACACCTAGTAGCACACCTAGTGAATATCCTGTATTGCTGTATTACACCTAGTAGCACACGTATTGAATATCCTCTTTGCTGTATTACACCTAGTAGAACACCTAGTGAATATTACCTGTATTGCTGTTATACACCTAGTAGCACACCTAGTGAATATCCTTTATTACATATTTTACACCTAGTAGCACACCTAGTGATTAGCTTCTTTGCTGTATTACACCTAGTAGCACACCTAGTGAATATGCCGTATTGCTGTATTACACCTGGTAGCACACCTAATGAATATTCTTTATTTTATCTATTACACCTAGTAGAACACCTTGTGAATATGCTGTATTGCTGTATTACACCTGGTAGAACACCTAGTGAAAATGCTGTATTGCTGTATTACACCTGGTAGAACACCTAATTAATATGCTGTATTACACCTTTTGAATATGCTGTATTGCTCTATGACACCTAGTAGCACACCTAGTGAATATATTTTATTACATCTATTACACCTAGTAGCACACCTAATTAATATGCTGTATTACACCTAGTGAATATGCTGTATTGCTGTATTACACCTAGTAGCACAACTAGTAAATACCCTGTAAAGCAGGGGCTGTGGGAGTCTGGAGTGCATTGACGCAAATGCAGCTATATTACTATTGTATAATATATACACCTCTGTTACAGCTACATTACACGCGTAATACTTTACTCTGAAGGTACGCTTTAAAGCGTGGAAAGCGTGGAAAAACTGTACAAGGACAGAATCTTTCCACCGACATGTATTGGTTGGTTTATCCTCAATGGGGAGATGGGGACCTCTCCATCATTCTACTGTGTGACATGGTCTTAACCTCTCTATATTGAGCTGGTAATGTTGCTGACTCGTATTCACTCCCAGGCCCCAGGGTTCACAGTCTTGGTTAAGGTAGAGTTATGTGGGAGTGTGCAGACTTTGACCCTCTATACCAGGGGTATTCAACTCTCACCCTACTTGGTCCGGATCCTGCTGGTTCTGTTCTACCTGATAATTCATTGCACCCACCTGGTGTCCCAGGTC